>NW_015172578.1:207915-304625 GCF_001447785.1 Gekko japonicus
GACTTACACTTAATTAACCTCAAGAGGATAAAGAAATAAAGGGGTTTAGTCAACGCAGACTGGATGGAAAACTTGATTAGTGAAGGAACGATGGTTATATTAATCTGTGCTGTATAGAAAATAAGTGTGGTATACGATATGGACATGTGGGAAAATGTGCTGTGGATCTTGTCTAAGTGTACAATAAGGGCTTAATCGGTGCAGGGATGTATGTTGGTTGTTGTTTTATGTGTGTGTTGCTTAATGTATAAAAACCTAATAAAAATAATAATAAAAAAATTAGTTTGCTCTGGAGCCATCCTTCCTGAGCGAAGACAAAAATCTATCAGCTGGAGGCTAAAAGTTGTGAGCTAGCTCACACTAACTCAGCTTAATGCCGTGCTTGTGGTGGGCCGGCGGCATTTCCTTGGGGTTGGGCCAATGTGCTGATGCTCCCAAAGCTTTCTCTGTCTCGGTGGGTACTCCAGGGGCTGGGGCTTGGGTAGTCGCAGGTGGGGGGGTCCTGGGCGGCGGCAGCTCGTCCGGGAACGGCCGTGCTTGTGGTGGGCCGGCGGCATTTCCTTGGGGTCGGGCCAATGTGCTGATGCTCCCAAAGCTTTCTCTGTCTCGGTGGGTACTCCAGGGGCTGGGGCTTGGGTAGTCGCAGGTGGGGGGGTCCTGGGCGGCGGCAGCTCGTCCGGGAACGGCCTGCCCTTGGGACACCAATAAAGGTGACTGACTGACTGAGTGGCAGGGTGACTTTGCTAGCCATCCCAAATGTACATGTAACAAATAATCAGATACCCAGTTGGTGAGGAGCAGCTAGTCAGGGGAGAGGGCATATATCGGTTGTATGTGTAGCCTTCTCAGTATTCTTCTCACCTTCTGCTTGGAGCTTCCTTCCCATCCCCCCCCCCCCTGTACAGTAATGTGGGACTGGCTCGATGTTTGGGAGTGAGCTAAGATTTGGGGGATCTTTCTGGATTGGCTGTGAGGGGAGCCTTTTTTCATCTACTTCACACTGCTGTTTCAGAGGGGACTGGCCCTTAGGAGATTGGTTAGACTCTTGCACTGTTGTTGGCTGAACACACCAGCCAGGAGGCATTTATTATTATAAGGTTGATTCAAGAGCAGGCATATGCTGCTTGCTACAGAGATGAAGGCCAGTACTTTCATGTACAGAGATGTATGTAAATGGGTGCTGAATTATGCAGAGTATCACTCACCACTCCCCTCTGCATTTTTGTTACACAAAAGCTCCTGCACAGCTGCCCTGTCTTGTAAACTTTCTCTTTGAAAATCTTTTTCTCCCCTTCTTTTTCTCTCCCCACCCTTCAAGTCTTGTTCTCTCCCACCCCCTCCTCCAGTTCTATTTCTTCCTGCCAACATGGTGCTTTATCTCAGTCTTGGGCCACTGCATGAATGAGGCCCTCTCAAAAGGTACTTCCTTTCTGGCCTAAATTCAGATTGGTGAAAAGCCAAGATGAAGGAGGATATGAAGTCAACAAGTATAATATGAAAATAAACAAAAACTCACTTGCCTCAAGTAAATAGTTTCTAGCTCACTTTAAGCATGCTCTGAAAATCTTTGAGAGCTACCTTTGGTCCCCCCCACCTCCCTTAAACTTTCATCTTTTAAAGAGCTCACCTTGTTTCCAAGCACTTAATCCTGTACACGCCACAAGCTGCTCACATATCATCATGTATTGAAGATTCATGATGGCTCATACTGGAAAATAAAAACTGTGCAGTCTAATCAATAAAATTATTAGACCGCCTTTGAACTGGCTCCAGGTTTGGTTTTTTTTGGCAGGTCCTCAGCTTCCTGAATTCTACTGACCAAAAGCATGAAAAATGACCCCAAACGGCACAACATACAGAAGCCATCTGTATGATAGGAACTGGAGGGGTGATGTCATCAAGCCTCGTCTAATCTTGCTGCAAATGTTTTGCCAGTAGTGATGTCATGAGGCCTGGTAATTCACCAGCAGACTTCAGCTCTCTGAAGATGAACAGAAAGTAAGAGGAAGATGACCTGCTAATGAGCTTGCGGACTGACTACTTTGTACTAAAAAGATAGGATGGGGGGGGGGGGGGGGGGGGGTGGGATGGGGGGGGGGGAGAGACTGGCATGAATGGTGGGAAATCCTATATTCGAAAGAAGGAAGTGGCACTACTCCAGCATAAGTGGGTAGGGATTGAGAATCATGGTTCTAAAAACAATAGCTGGAATAAAGGGGGGGGGGACTCAACCCAGGATATGACTATGAACCAAATAGGGCTAAGCTAAACCATATATATAAAAAAGTACAAATATTTATTAAGGTGTACACATGTTAAAACTTTACCCATCATTTGTATGTATAGCGGACAAGCTTTTACAGTCTGATCTTAGACAAAGCCATTTTTAATCAGGAAAGTTTTAACATGTGTACACCTTAATAAATATTTGTACTTTTTTATATATATGGTCTAAAAACAATAGAACAAAAAATGTGAAAGCTATAAAGTCATTACAGAAAAACTAGAGTATGTTGCTTTAGAAAGGATAATGAGGACATGTCAGATGGATTCTTAGCTGCACCTGTTGGATTATCTCATACATACTTAAAAACCAACAATTTATCTAGATAGAAGTTATTTAGAGTAAAATAAGGATCATATGATTCTAGAAAATGCGTCGATGTGATAATCAAAACAAACTTCTCTGAATGGAAGTATCAGAAAAGATTAGGTAAGATTTCCCTGTGTGTGTGTATGATGGGTTTACAGGAAATCCCTAAAAGCAGTTTATAGACAATAACCTGAAATCTGGTTTGCTTTAGAATTTTGCTTGCTATATTATTGTTAAGAAATGTAAAGAGCATTGGTAAGTCTGGTGCTTGCTTTTATAGCAGCTATAGGATTAATTGTCACATGCATTTATTTTCTAAAGTCTTGCCTAATTAAGAGAACTATTTCTTTTTTCAATAAATGATAAACTCTCTGAAGCTTTCTGCTTGGTTTGCTGGTTTTAGTTCAAAGAACAGAACTCACAAGTATCTCATTTGTACTTTCAGATTTAAAGATTGATTTGTTGTTGTTCAGTTGCACAGTCGAGTCCGACTCTTCGCAACCCCATGGACCAGCTCCCGCCAGGCCTTCCGGTCTTCCGCTGTCCTCTGAAGTTTGCTCAACTTCATATTCATTGCATCTATGACACTGTCTAACCATCTCATCCTTTGCCGTCCCCGTCTTCTTTGACCTTCAATCTTTCCCAGCATCAGGGTCTTCTCCAGTGAGTGCTCCCTTCTCATTTGGTGGCCAAAGTATTTGAGCTTCAGTTCCATTATCTGGCCTTCCAGGGAACAGTCAGGGTTGATTTTTTTTAGGATTGACTGATTTGATCTTCTTGCAGTCCAAGGGACTCTCAGGAGTCTTTATTAGATAGATCCTGAAGATATCTGACACTAAACATTGTAACAAATCAATTCATTTAGATCTGTTTAATCCAGATTATCTAACTGGATGCAGAAGTAAAACATCTCACTACAGGTTGCTGTGACACCAACAGTATTCCAGTATTCTCAATTGTAGAAAATGTACTGAGTGCATAATTATGACTCTACAGTTGTTTCTTTGGTAATCTCACTGGAAGAGCACAGATACATAGGGTTGCCAACCTTCAGCTGAGGCCTGAAGATTTCCCAGAATTATAACTCATCTCCAGACTACAGAGATCAGTTCCATTGGGGCAAATGGTAGCTTTGGATTGGACTCTACGGTGTTATAACCTGCTACAGTCCCTCCCTTATCTCCCCCTAATCTCCAGGAATCTCCCAACCTAAAGCCGCAACCCTAACAGTAAATAGTGTATGTGGAAGCAAAACAACAAATAGAAAAAAAGTGTTGCATGATTGTTACCTTTAGTTACTCTCAGAAAGCATTAACAGGATCCATATCTTATGAATATTTGCCTACAGCTGCTGCTGCATTAAACTAGTTGAGAAAATTATGAAAATATTGCACAACTAGGTTCATTACATGTGCCAAGTGGTAACAATATCACTAAACTGAAAATAAAAATTAAATCCATAGACGAAAAACTCAGAAAATCCATCTGAATGTCCCAGTTCCAACATAATCCTGACCAGTTTCATATTTTGCCATTAGTCATGTTCAGATCAGATATGATCAGCTTCAGATCAGATATAGTAAATAAAGTGTCTTGGACAGGAAATTTTATACATATCCACTTGAACTGAAAACTCAAAGTTGTCCCCCTGCTGCTGCAGCCTTGCCATTTAAACTCGGAGGAGCTGAGGATGATGACTACAGGCTCAGGCAATCACCTCCCTCCTCAGCAGATAATCGCAGCCCACCTATCCTACAAAAACTTCATCCAGGACAATTTACAACTCAGTAGTTAGGGAGTGAGGTACAGGACTCCATCTCAGAACTTCCTGCCATGTGGACAGAGCACTACAGGGTGAGCACTTAGCACTTACATTAAAGGAGAAGAGCAAAGTCCATACTCTGTGGTTGGCCTCTCCCTTCTCAGAACACTAACAGGTACCCCACCTTCGGAGGCTCAAGGGGCAATCATGCACTGGCAGGTAAGCAGGGGCAAGGATCCCAAACCTGCACCCCCATTCCCTCGCTTGAGGCTGCATGCTGCAACAGTGCCTCCAGCACTCAGACTCAGCATTGAGTTCATGGAGGTGGCACACACATAGGTAGTCCCCTTTCAGTGACTCAAACTACTGAGAGGGAGGTTAAAGCACAGACAAGTCTGAATGGTGGTAAAATGCTACCTGAATGATAGAAAGGAGGGAACTAGGGTTTCACTACAAGTGGATTCAAGCCTTATCTCACATACACTGATAACCACTGCTAGGGATGGGCATGAACTGCTTTTTTGTGGTTTGTTTTGGTTTTGTATTTCCTGGTCAAACCACAAACCGATACAAACTGGGAGGTTGGTTCGCAAACTGAACCAGTTCATATCAATTCATGACCCCTGCTTTCTACTCCCCACTGCTTTTCTTGGGGAGCAGAAACCAGGTGTTTCCCCATGAAAAATGGCAGGGAGCAGAAAGAAGGGGGTTAAATGGCCCCAAACCACACAAAATGCCTTAAAATTCATGGCAGTCCATGGTGGCTCTTCAGTTTGTGAACCATGAACCACCCAAAATTCATCGTGAACTTTTATCCATGAGCTGGATCATGTCCATCCCTACCCTACTGCTTCATGGGCACATGCAGCTGAGGAGAGTGGGCAGGATGGTGGTGGATCAGGTCAGCTTCAACAAATATTTTCTTTAATAGGCTGTGCTTGGGTTTTTGCCACTAGAGTACTAGCTAACCAGAAAAAAACCAGCTCTTCGTGGACTTCCGGTTTGTGGCAGCGCGCTAGCAGACTCACCTCCCGGACCTCCCGGGGGTGAAGTTGCACTCCAGCCGAAGGAGGGGGTGTGCAGGTTCGCTTACCCCCCCAGGAGCCCGGCGAAGGGACCCTGGCCATGGAACTTATAAGAGGTTTCCTCTTTGAGGGCGAAATGCTGGAGAATTGAGGCGCCTCTTCGTTCTGACAGTTCTCCATGCTGTGAGACCGAATGGACTTAGTGACGCTGACCAGGGCAAGTGTAGGAGATCGAGCAGCAGAAATGAAAGCTGAAAGCGAGGTCAAATGACCAATTATGAATGTGAGTCAGTTTTGAAGTGGTTTAAAGGGGAAAAGATAGCTCCCCACCCCACCGAACGGGAAAAAGGTGAGCGGGGGAGGGACGCCTCCCATGTGCATGAACTTTTGAGCGACTGAGGGGGGGAGTGGAAGAAAACTAGAAGAAAACTGCCTAGAAGTACTTACCAAAGCGAATCTAAGCGGTCAAGTGCACATTCAGAGACTTTTTTAAAAATTGCGAAAGTAAACAAACAATAAAGATGGTGGGGAAGAAGGACACAGAAAACTTTTGAAAGTGAAAGGGTCTGAGAGCCCAAAACCAGAAGCTACCAGCGAGGTGGCAAAGTCTATAGCAGAATATATGCACCCTCTGCTGGAACAGCTGAATAACTTCAAGGAACAGATGTCTATAGTGACTAAAAGTATTACTGCACTACAAACCCAGATAAACGATATGATACAAATAATGAAGCAAGATTCTGAGAAGGTAAAAGAAGTGTCTGCAACTACCCAGAAGGTGAAGAAAAAAGTGCAAAAACTGGAAAGGAAACAAATCTCCATGGAAGATCAACTGCAAATGGAAAAGGCCAACATGATTTTTCGCTTCCAGGGCATGCCAGAGAACAGGGGGGAGAATCTTAAAGAAGTGATGATGGAATTACTAGCTCCAGTGACAGAAATGAAGGCGGAATCGTTGCTGAGAGAGATGGATGTGGTTTACAGATCATATTCAGGCTACATAAAGAAAAATAATCTGCCTGGGGAAATTGTCGTAAGATTCTCGAAGAGGCATATGAGGGATGCAATCCTGAAAGTGGTTGCTGGAATACCCCTGAAAGTGGGGGGAAATACCATCAGAATGCTAAAGGATATTCCATTTGAAGTAAGACAACAGAGAAGGAAGTACAAAGAACTTGTGCTTTTTCTTCAGACAAACTCAATTGGATATAAATTGCTACTTCCAGAAGGCATCACTTTCAAGATTAAGGATAAAAAAGAAAAGATTGACTCTGTTCTGAAAGCTCAAGAATTCCTAAGGGTTCAGCTGGGAAGACCAGAGGACGGGAAAAAAGAAGAGGACAGCAAGTCTAGTGGCGAGCTGGACTCGGGTTCTTCCGGAGAGGACTCTCTGACAGAGCAAGGGGCAGCTGCTCCAAAAAGTCCTTATAAGTTGTGGAATAGACGAGGAAAGGAGAAGTGAAGGCTGAAGGACTCTGAATTGTGCCTTTGAGAACTCTGAAATGGGATGATTGGGGGTACTGTTCCTAGACAGTTAAATTTAAGAGTTAAAGAAAAAGAAAGTAATACAAATGTTTGATTCAGTTTATAATAATCTAAATTAAATGAAGATTTGTTGTAACTAAGCTAGTGAGGATCTCCTCTCTTGGGTTTTTAGTTAGTAGTGGGTTCTTTTGCTTTATCCTATATATGTAGTTCCTCCTTCCCCTTTTTCTGTAGTAGTTTTGTAGTTTGAAAAAAATAATAAAAATTCCCCTCCGGGGGCTCAAAAAAGAAAAGAAAAGAAAACAGCTCTTTGTGTCAATTGCTGGAATTTTACGCTAACAGTCAGAAATCAGGACAAAATGGAAGACCTACCTAGAATGGATACTAACAGAAGGAAGAAAAGACATTTAGTGCACGATTTGGACTTTGTGCCCGTGGCTGGGATCAAAGGACTAGTGAACTGAAATAGCAAGGGATGGGTGGGGGGAGGGAGAGGGTTTATAAAATGATAGGTAATGTACGGGACAAAAGTTAATCTGTAATATACACAAAACTTTACATAAAAATGCCTGTAAGTTTACTTATCAACGTCTCAGTCTGATTTTCTAACAACAGCTGGGAGAGGCATCTCTTTCTAAAGAGAGATGTCTAATTTTCATAGTATGAAATGGAAACATTAAAGAGACTTAAATTTTCACCATCACAATTAACAGGATTTTCAAAATGCTTTGTGATTTGTGTTTTTCTGTTTGAGAGAGAAAATCAGAGATTGTATTACTTGTTCTCACAATTAAAAAAAAGAAATTAGCAATTTCAAGTTTTTCATTCTTCCTAAAATGCATTGATGTTTGAAAATTGGTATGTGCATGGGGGGGGGGGGACCACATGGGGGCCGCCCCAGAGGGTTTGGCTTCTAGGGCCAGCCCTGCTTGGGAGTCAGTGTTTTCTGACAGGCAATAGTCAGAAAAGTACTTCTACAGAGAGAAGAAGAGAAACCCCATTGTCTTAGATATATATTAAAATTGCTCTGAGGGAGAACTTTAGATTCTCACTTAGCTACAGAACAACCTTATACAGACCAAGGATAATGGGGAAGGATTTGGCAGAAGGACTGGGTAGTTAGAGACAACTCCCATACAAACCAAATAGTAAAAGGAGTTATTGCTTCTTAGGGACAAGGAGAATATCTTCCTGCCAATGAAAGGGGTTGGGAAGAGAACCCTGGTCTGTGATAAAGGGCAGAAGCTTAGACACCTCGGGAGTAATTGAAAAGCTGTATTATCTAAAGGAAAACTTGTAATATCTGTAGGAAGAAATCTAGAAACATCAATAAGAACTGTGTTAGTGCTGAAATATACTAAACGAAGTACAACTCAAAGAAAGAAAGAAATAGAAAGCCTTGAAACAAAACTACAAATACACTCTCTTGAATGTTCTAAGAATTCAGCTCTCTATATATGACAAAGTTTCTACCTCAGTAGTCTCAAAACCTTGAATACCCCTATTATACATATGTTCCCTGCCTGTTTAATAAAATCTTGACTCTGTTTTTGAAAGTTAATTTTCCTCAAGTGCCATTTTTCAAGGGTTTAAAGAAAACTGGAAAGCTCCTGTATTTTCAGTAGAATTCCTGGGATAAGAAAAAGCCTGAACTAAATATCTAAACATAGGGTGGAACAGTCAAGTCTTTTATGACAAATAATATATACATACTACTGTAGGAACTGAAGATACGGTGAGAAAAATCTGCCAGACAGTTGTGGACATACAGGGGGGGTTTATTACCTCCTCAGACAAAATCATGTAAAATTCTGTTGGATGCAGTGACTTAGGGATGTGCACTGGAAAAAAATTCGGCCCCATTCAGATCCGGTCATATTTGGGGGCATCATATTTGGGCCCCTGAATACCATTTTTTGTACAATCCAATTTGGATGGTATTTGGGAGTGCTGAATATTTGGCCCCATTACACCCTAAGGGCCACTGAAGTCAATGGTAAAATCTCATAGGGTATAAGGGTTGAGGAAGGGGTTGAGGGAGAGGCTCCAAACTCACAGGGTAGCTGCTGGAGCCTCTCCCCAAAAGAGCCACCAAGTCCCAAAAATTCTATGGGCCCCCAAACATGTTGCCCACATCCCCTCCACTATTCTCTATGGTGGGAAAAAATAAACCTTTCCACGGTGCTATTAGTGGGCTGGGGGGGGAAGGGGTTTGAGGGAGGGGCTCCAAATTTGCAGGGTAGCTTCTGGAGCCTCTCCCTACATAAACACCCAAGTCCCAAAGACATCAGACTAGTGGGGCCAATTCTATGGGCACCCAAACAGGTTGCCCCCTATTCTCTCCATTGAGTCAGACTCTCCCAAAGAATCTCAGGGAAAGTGAACTGTTGGGAGGCTGCTTGTTTGCCAGGAGCCTAACACTCACCCACTCACTCCAGAACAAGTGGCACAGTGGCAGTGCAAGTGTGCCACACAGAAACCCAACAAGACCAACAGAACCAACATTTATACAGACCCTGCCCCAAATCGATGGTGCAACCTCATTTGGAATACTGTGCAATTCTGGTCACCCCACCTCAAAAAGGATATTTATAGCATTGGGGAAAGTGTAGAAAAGAGCAACTAGAATGATAATGGATTGGTGCACTTCCCCTGTGAAGAAAGGTTAAAGCGCTTGGGGCTCTATAGCTTGGAGAAACAACGACTGAGGGGTGACATGATAGAGGTTTACAAGATTATGCATGGGATGGAGCAGGTAGAAAAAGAAGTACTTTTCTCCCTTTCTCACAATACAAGAACTCGTGGGCACTCAATGAAATTGCTGAGTGGTCGGGTTAGAACGGATAAAAAGAAGTACTGCTTTACCCAAAGAGTGATTAACACATGGAATTCACTGCCACAGGAGGTGGCGGCGGCTACAAGCATGGACGGCTTCAAGAGGGAATTGGATAAACATATGGAGCAGAGGTCCATCAATGGCTATTAGTCACAAGGTATAGGTAGGAACTCTCGCTCTGGGGCAAGTGATGCACTGTATTCTTGCTGCTGGGGGGGGCAACAGTGGGAGGCACTGGTGGACCTCCTGATGGCACCTGGTATTTTTGGACACTGTATGACAGAGTGTTGGACTGGATGGGCCATTGGCCCAATCCAGCATTGGCTTCTCTTATTCTTACATAACATCAAATCAGAGAATCTCTTTCAATGGGAGCTTTTATGAAAGGGCAGCAGAACCAGTGCACTGATATGCTGTAGTGCCAGCATGGTGACAGAATCCTCTGCCTGCCAGTGTCAGCCTATATGGCATTACTGCATTCAAAAGCTTCAAGCCAGGCATCCCCACCCCCACCTAGGGAAACTTGGAAGGAAAGGATAAGTGAAAGTGGATTCCACACAACTTTATCTAACCTCTCTCCCTGACATCCCCCAGATCACATGTACAGTTTGGGAATTTCCAAAGGATACACAGCAAGCATGGCATGCTTGAAGTGAAGAAGGTGCTTTCCCTGGGTCACCCTCCACCAGTCTTCATAGCAAGACAGACAGATAGCTGGATAGCCATTCTCACACTGACCTTTCCTTCCTGTGCTTTCTCTCCTGTCACTATCCTTTTGCTATGTAGAATGGAGATCTCAGGGAAACAACTTCCTTTCTTCCTTTCACCTCTCCCACACATACCACCTGCCTCCACCCTTAGCTACTCTAGCCTATCTCTCATCTTTCCTCTCCAGATTGTAGTTCTTCCACCACAATAAAGAGCAGCTGAACACACTACAGGACTGAGTGAGTATCTCCTTTACCCCTTGTCAAGTAGTCCCAAGAAGGACTGCTTATCTGGCCAATGGTCCACTGGGCCGTGTGGATGTGGAATCCTGGGATTGCCTACCTGAGGGATGTTCTAGCTCTTTAGCGTTACCCAGGGTGTACCATAGGGAGGCAAGCTAGAGTAGCACCCCAAAAGAAAGTCTCAAATTCTGGGTAGTAGTATTTTGTGGGACCTCTGCCCAGTCAGTCCACAAGCATACCCTTACCCATTCAGCCAACTCAGGGAAGTCCTCAGAAAGTGAAAGGGAGGGGTGTTGTTTGTCCACCTTGATCCTCTTCTCTATGCAGCAACGCACCAGCTGTCACTTTCCCATTTGAGGGACCTTAGCCTAGGTGTGGGCGGCTGCCCCTCATCAAGGGCCCTCCCTCACCTGCCACCAGTGTTCCCTCTAAGCTGAGTTAGTGTGAGCTAGCTCACGGATTTTTAGTTTCTGGCTCACACATTTTTCTCTTAGCTCAGGAAGGATGGCTCCACAGCAAACTAATTTATGCAGTAGCCAAATCACCTGTTCATCACAACTTTAATGCTGGTAGCTCACAAAGTAGACTTTTTGCTCTTAGGACTCTACTGCTTAGGGGGAGCATTGCCCATGCCCACCAGCACCCCCCCCCTGCAAAGAAGAATGTTGATCTCTGTGGCACACCTTTGGGTTTTCCTGGTTTTTGTCTGGGATTGGCCATTTTTCCAACTAGAGTGAAACCTTTTTTTTCTTTTTCTTTTATGCTGCTGTTTAAACCAGCGTTCAATTTTTGTTTGGGGATCGATGGTACCCGGAGTGAACCTACATCACTCAGTGCCGCACAACTACTGGGGTTCTATGGAGGTGTTCTGGGGGGGGTGTGTGACCTGGGTGAAAGAATGCCTGTGAGGGGTTGGTGGGGCATCTATCTGTCAATCAGTCTCTCTCTGGTCTCTCTCTCCTTTTAATTTTGGGAAGAGCATTTCTCCCCAAACTTTCCAGTACAGACTGAGAGAGGATGCAGGCACAAGAATGTGCTCACTTCAGTCACCCTGCATCCAGGTCTGGGAAGCCAAACAGTGGCAAGTTGACCTTGAGGAAGACCAACTGCACAACTGTCCAGGGATTCAGGTGAGAGCAATGTGGGCTGACGATGCTGCCTGCATGTGAAAAACCATGCTTGCTCTGAATGCTTGTAGGAGGGAATGAGAGGAGCCCCTGAGCCACGACAGAGAGGGTCGGCCAGACCATCTCCTTCACGGCCCAGTAGCTCAACAGGCAGGTGAACTGTGACTTGCAGGGCTCCAAATGGTAGTCCATGACCATCACAGCCTCTGCGTCCTCTCTCACGAGCGTACTACTGCTCCCAGAGGGGCCATTGAGCCACCCCAAGAGTGCCATCTCTCCACTCTTCATGGTGAGGGCCATGGGGGGGGATGCAGCCTAGCTGGGGAGGTTGGGGAAGAGCAACAGCTCTGCTGCTTTTGCCCCCCACTTCCTCAGCTCCTGGCAACATGACCCCGCAGGCCTGCCTGTGTTCAATCTGCCAGGAGAGCATTTATCTCCTGTGATCAAACTCAACCCGCTCGGTGATCCTGTCCTTGATGCATGGGTCACACATGGTAGCCAACATGCATGCCTTCTGCTCAGGCGAAGACAGGCTGAAAGCATGTCTTGAGCCCTTTCAGCCTCCTCACCAGTGCATGCACCTCTGGAACAAGGTCTGCACGTCTTGTGCCTGGCTCCAACAACAAGGCCAGTCCCTCATGAGCCATGAGGAAATGGGGATGACCAGAGCCAGACTTGCCATGTCAGACGAGAGCATGTCTGTGTGGCTCTTGAAGGGCGCAAGAACCTCCCCAGTCTGAGAGACAATCACCCACTCCTCATGGGTGAGTCGGCTGTCTTTCCAAATGACCCTGCTCTCTGAGATCAGGGCAGTCAGGGCTCTCTTCTGCTCCACCAAGCACTCCAGCATGGCACAGGTGGAGTTCCAGCTGGTGCTGACATCAGTGAATAGGCAGTGCTCCAGCATGCCCAACAGTGTCTCTCATGCAGCAGATAAGCATCCTTATTGCTGCATGAGAAGTGGCCCACAATGTACCGGCATTTCAGGAGGAGATGCCAATAAGTGCAGTACCCGGCAACATGCTGGGGATTCTCTGACCCCTGGCCCAAGGCATCCCTCGTCACAAGCTGGAGAAGGTGGGCCACACAGGGAATGTGCCTCAGGCCCACTGCCTCGATCACCACCCTCATGTTGGAGCCACCATCTGTCACCATGAAGCTCATTATGACATCACTACCTCCCCACTCTAGTTACTTGATGATGATGGCTCTGTTGGCCCCCGTGTGTGGCACATTGAGTGGTTCGGCATACAGCAAGGCCTGCCAGTAGCTGGCCCAGGGGCCCTGTCCCTGCCTATCAGTTATTTCCCACCCCCCCACCCATGATGTCACTGGGTTGCCACCAGTGGGCAGTCAGTGAGAGATATGCTTCATGCCCCTGTTGGGAAGTCCAGATATCCGATGTGAAGTGAACAGCTCTCCCTGCAGCATGGGACAACTGTTCCTTCATGAAGTTCTTGGCAGCCCTCTAAAGCAAGGGCACCATGGTCCTGCTCATTGTGATGTGAGAAGGAGCCGTGTACCAGGGTGCGAGATACCTGAGCATCCTTCACAACTCAGGACTCTTGGCCACTGTGAAGGGAAAACCTTCTAGGATGATCAGCTCAGCAAGGTAACAAGTGACCATCTTGCTAGCATGCTTCTTCCTTCGCACCCCCCAGGCACTCTAGTGCCACCCTCGCCAAACATCTCGGTCAGTGATGCCTGGCGTCCCTCCCTTGCCATGGGACTGGCAGAGTGCTGGAGGTGGTTGCTGCATGACTCACCTTCTGGCTAGCTGCTGGTGGTGGCAAGTCTCTCCCCCTGAAGAAGCTCCACCTGGTGGTGCTTCTTCAGGTGGTTCCACATCCCAGCAGGTGTGAGATGGCACGGGTCCTTGCCATGGCTGATCTGAGCTCTACACAGCTGGCACTGTGCATACCGTGGGTCCTCTGACAGCTGGAAGTACCTCCAGACATTAGAGGTTAAGTGGGACCCAAGCTGACCAGCAGCTTCGATCACCACTTAAGCCTCCTCCTGTGAGGAGGTCGGGGCAGACACACCATGTCTTGGGGGGACATCAGAAGATTGCTGCCTGGAAGGACGGGGTTGAGATGGCAGCACCCTGGGGTGTGTCTCATCCATCTCTTCCTCCTCCACCCCCTCCAGCCTCCCCTCTTGTCCCTCCCCAGAAGGCCTGCTGGAGTCTAGAGGGACTGGAACAGTGGGCTGCTGGTGGCCACCCAGCTCCTCCTCCAGTCTCTCCATAGCCCTCTCCATGGAGTGATTTCTGGAGATGAACCATCCCCAGAGATCAACCCCAAAGACAGCTCTTGCTTCCCCTCCTCCTGCCACTGAGCCTCAGCAGCAACGGCTTGAGGCGGGACTACCTGAGCAGCAGACCCCTGCCCAGTGCCAGGACCCGCAGGCACCTCTGCTGGGGCCACCCCAGAAGCAGCCTATGGGAAGAGGGCCACACGTGGCTTGTTCATTGCAGCACTCTGGCCAGAGATCAGAGTGGTGCCAGAAGGCTCTGTTGTGGTCCTGCACAGAGGTGGGGGGGAATCACAGTCCTCCTCTACCCCTACCCCACCACCCCTCTGGTCTTCTCCTTTTCCTTGCCCCCAGGGCCCCTCTGTGTTCTTTTCCTGCCACTCCTCGTGTCACCCTGGGCCAAACTCTGACCAATCTGTGGGTAGGGTGTTTAGGCACCTAACTAACTTCACTGACAGCCGAATCTGACAGAGCCTGACACCTTTTTAAGAACCCTCCCACCAAATATCTACTTTGATTTTCAGAGGACCCTAAGCTATCCTTTCCTCAGTTTTCTTTTTTCTTTTTCTTTTGGTACTGGTTTAAAACTTAGTGATCCTGCTTCTCCCTAGCTGAAGGTTTTATTAAGCTATCCTAGAGATGGAAACAAACCTTTTTAGAAGTGCTTGGATTTCTTCTCCTGGATAATCTAATGGAACAAACCTGATTTCCTATAGGAAGGAAATGCAGGTGTCTGTGAGATGAACTAAAAAGCTGGGGTTCATTCTAGGCAACATATAAGCACCGGCCTTCAATGAAGGTCAGGCACACAGAACACTGTTTTGTGTAAGTTGTTAAGGCTTCTTATAAGCACTGCTTTTAAGGAAACCCTTCCTCACCTCTTTTAATAGTATTCTATTCTGGCCTAGTTAGATATATATGAATTAAAGCCCTACACTAGATTGCTTAGAAGATTTTTGAAATAAAAGAATTCCTCCTGAGCAGACCCTTATTAGAGTGACCTGTTTAAATCAATGGCCCTAGCAAACTAGAAACACCTACCCATCAAGCCTAGCAAAACCTTTTAAACCAACAAAAGAACCAAAACAATGCCACACAACTGAACTAACAGCATAGCAAACTAGAGAGAGAGAGAGAGCAGAGCACCTCACCAGCACCCCTCCAGCAACCATAAGGAAATCCTCAATTACACTATCTATCTATCTATCTATCTATCTATCTATCTATCAATCTATCAATCAAACAGGAATCTATCTATTACACCAGAAGGCAATCAAACACACTATCTATTAAATATGAAAACTACTAAACAGGAGAACAGGAGAAGAAAGAAAACCAGGGCACCAGCCCTAACCCCCAGCAACCAGAAGGAACAAACAAGAAAAACTGGGAAACTTTCCTAAACCCAACCCACAACCTTCACAACAAAACAACTGTTCACAACAGTTCACAAAAACAGCTCACCAAACAGGAAAAAAGCCAAGGCCAAACTGTAGAAAAACCCACACCCAAGCAACAAACAGCAAAACTTTTAAAGAGAAAAAAGAACTTTTTAAACACTCAAACTATAGCAGCAGACCCTAACCCCCTACACCCCACCCCAGAGATCCCACAGAACCCACCCACCCAGACCAATCTACCCAACCCAGAGAAGGGGGGGGACCCTTAAAATAGAGAAAAATAGAGAAAAGCCCTTTAAAAATTAAAAATTTCTCACTTTAAATCAAACCTGGTGATGTCTTCTTCTCAGGAGTCCAGTCCACAGGGAGAGGGCAGGCCAGGCACAGAGAGCAGCCAGCAGCTGAAGCCAAGGCCAGCACAGCACAGTCTCTCACAGCCAGCAGCCACCATGCAGGAAGGAAGCAATGGAGTCTAGCCACTAGGCAGGACTCCTTATATCCTCTCTGCCCAAGCACAGGACAGTTTCAAAAAAATGACGCTGTCCTGTGATTGGCCAAAGAGGATGCAACTCAGCCCTATTGGGACCGTTGCAAGTTCTCCCTCCACCCTCCCAAGCAAGGTAGGGGGAGTGCTGTACTAGCACAAGCAACAACAACCTTGCAAGGGCTGCACAATGCATTTGCATTGGCTGTGACTGGCCTCCTCTCCCCCCCCCTCCCTGGACCCAGGGAAGAGGCGGGAAAAGGCAGAAAGAGGGTAAGTAAACTTTCACTTCCTCCCTTCCCACCTATCCTCAGTGGTTTTTCTGGCCGCCAAATACCTGCTGAAACCAACACTTTTGGCAAGTATTCAGCGGCTTCTATTTGGCATGCCAAATCAGATCAGAAAATGTGATTTGGCATGCAGCCAGGCTGAATAGGGCCAAATCAGCTGTATTCAGCCCATTATTCAGCTCGGCCGAACCAAATGCACATCCCTAGTGATAATTCGAACATCCACTTTCAAGCAGTGGGTCAAGCAGTGCCCCCGGGGGCAACAAACATGACTGAAGGTCAAATGCCTTCCTTTGATGTTGCCTTCTAGAACTGGTATTTACACATTTACTCACTCTGAATACAACAGTTCTCTTTAGTGACTATGGCTAGTAGCCGTTGATGGACCTATGAACCAGTCCAATCCCCTTTTAAATCTTTCTATGCTAGTGGCCATCACTATGTCCACTGGTAGTGAGTTCCACAATGTAATTACAAGAGGCTTCAACAATGCTTGTTGTCATGAAGGCCGCATACGAGACGGTCGAGTAACGCTTCTTCAAGGTTGGCAAAGTTGCAGGGCTGGGCTGCCTTCCACAGGGTGGCCACGCAATGGACTCA
The DNA here is from genome assembly GCF_001447785.1 of Gekko japonicus. Lineage (NCBI taxonomy): Eukaryota > Metazoa > Chordata > Lepidosauria > Squamata > Gekkonidae > Gekko > Gekko japonicus. The sequence continues at coordinate 224,721 of NW_015172578.1, forward strand.
GTTCGGCCCTGGCTTCGCTTGTAGAACGCTATTTGGGACGGCTGTGGCGAGAAGTGAGCCTTCAGCTTGTCCGTGATGACCTGCAAGGTCGCCATCTGGATGTCAATTGGTGCAACCAGGGACCGGGCTACGTCGAAGACGGTTTTGCAACATGAGCCGAGCAGTGTTGCCTTCTTCCGTTCCTCGTCTACGATCTGGTTGGCTTGCAAGTGGAACTCAAACCTGGACAGGTACAAGTCCCAGTCTTCCATTCCTGGTTCGAATGCCTCGAACACTGGATTGACGGCCATTTCAGCGGTTGGTGCAGCCACGACAACTAGTGGTGCCTCAGCTGGTTCGGCCGGGTGTGTGTCTCCATTCTTCATTCTTGCGTCGGTTCAGCGGGGCTGCCTACCCGCTCTTGGATCCCATCCTCATTGCCAATTGTTAAGTATGCAACTCAACAGCAAAGTAAGTAACAAGTGATTCAGCTTTATTGAGAACGAGAACTTCCAATAGATCACACAGCATCAGACGACACAACAACTCAAGCAGTGGAGCATAGCTCCTTTTAAACTCTCCTGGGCTGGGGTAGCCACGCCCTGTCATAGTTAACATCCAATCATTATTCATAGATAATATCCAATCAATACAATTCCCTCCAGCACAGTTCTCTTACATTTGATTGGTTACCACAATGCTTCAGCCAATGGTATTGTTGCAGATTAGAATCCTGGCTGAGGTTTCAAGCTTAACATGTATTTAGATACGAAGACACAACAAAAACTAACTTCAATTTTTTAAAAAAACTATGTATTTTTCTGTTTTTTTAAGCATGCCCCACATAATTTTCTGATCACTCATTAATAAAACTATGTTGTTATTCAGAATACTTATGTAGCAGAGGAATTTCCCCCCTAAAACAAATAAAACCCCAGCAATATATAGAATTAATATTGCTAAAAAAATATTGCCCTTAGGTATTCTTCCTATCCACAATCATTATATCCAGATTATTTTTACTATTCCCATGAGTTCTTTAATTTTTGAAACATTTTTAAAAGGCAGTATATGTACATGTGTGCACACACACACACACACACATCAGCTTTCAATGAAGCTCCTTTGATTATCTTCAGGGTTACCACCCAGAAGAATTGGAAGGGAGAAAACCTTCTTTCTTTTTAGGAGACTGTGGGGGAGGGGAGACCATATATCTACAAATTTATGGCCCATGGGGGACTTCAAATGCTTCACTTATCTCATATCGTAAACTCAAAGCTGTGGAGTAATACTCACCAGACAAGTCATAAATCATGGCCAGAGACAGGTGTAATAAATACCACTGTCAGAAAGTTACAAAGTGAAATTATGTTGTTTTGACAAAATGTCCAAATGCATTGACAATGGAGCAACTAAGTGGCCTCTTTTGGGGAGAACCTGCAGAAGTTCAGTGTAGGTGGTGAGTGGGGAAAGCAAAAGATAGTTTCCCAAGAAAAATAACCCAAAGGCTTAAAGGCTTATCATCAAAACTCTGCTACTCCTGAACAACACCTAGAAAGACATTTATCTTACACTGGCTTGCTTTTTCTTGCTCACTTTTCATTTGTTTCTATTAATAGAGTTTCCAACTGAGATTGATTTATTAACCGATATTACACTATATGAATCAATCGAGATCACAGCACTTTCTCACAGCTCAGAGACAGGGACAAACCATGGGCCATTTGTCAGGAAACACAATTACAATGCATTGCTTTAATCTAGAGGTGCCTCCCGATAATTTACTGCAACACCACGACCATTTCTGATTCTTATCCAGTTCAAGCTGGCAAAGAATAGAGCAGTTACTCATATGGAGTATTTTTGGCCAATTTATGAAATATGAAAAAAACCCCAAGTGGATTATAATAAAATAAAGCCTGTGCTATATAACCCTGCAGAATCCTGGCTACATGGATCCCTCTCCTAAATTAGCTTTCACAATTGGATGGGGGGGGGGGAATTCAAGTCAATAAATGACAATACCCTTGGCAAGCAATTGTAAGATCCCTTCAAAAAGAAAACATGCAAGGTATTGCAGTTTTCAAGGCAATAAACATTTATAATAAACCCAACAACTTTACAGCTACAGATAAAACTGAATCATAGTGGCTATGAATATAACAACATTTGCAGAGATAGGATCTTGGTGCCCTTCAGAAAGGGCAAAGGCAAGTCCTACCAAATGGTGCCCAGTAGCACAAAGAGAACAGCAACTCCAAAACATCAAGAACAAATTTTGAGTCCAGTGGCAGCTTTAAGACCAACAAAAGTTGCATGCACATGACAGCTCACATCTTGAATAAACTTTTGTTGGTCTTAAAGGTGCCATTGGACTCAAAATTTGTTTTACTGCTTCATACCAACACAGCTGCCCACCTGGATCTATCAAAAAAGATTAACTTCAAGAAGACTTTCAAAAAAAAAAAAACCTTCAAGAAGTGCAGGGCTACTTCTTCCCCTCTATGCTTTTCAAGGGCTCCTGCTGTTTCTCTGGATGCTTTCTTTCTCTTGCTTGGCCCCTGCAAAAAGAAATTAGCAGTATCCTCAGTCAAGCTCTAGGCCTTCTCTCTCCTACTGCATGCCAGACTGACACAGGGAAAAGAGTTTTACACAACTTCTAACAGCCTGACTACCCCTTTCCCTAAAAGGGAAATTCTAATATGCCATTTTTCTCTGGCTGGGCCTACCTGCAAAGAAATGAGCAGTTCTCTCAGTCAAGCTCTAGACCTTCTTTCTCCTGTTGCAGGCAAGACTGACTAAGGTGGGTGGGGCTCTTGCTGTGGGTAATACAGGAGCAACTTGTCTAACTGCCCATGTTCTGTGACCTTCTCTCCTAAATGCTAACAGGTCTCCCAAGAGCCACCATGGGCCCCCGCACAAAGATTCCATCTGCCCCCCACCCGTGACCCTGATCCAAACCAAATATTGTAACAAGAAAAATCACTTGGCTGGCTGTTCCCATGAATCTAAAATAATAAAAGGATCCACATGTCCATCTGTCTGTCCATTTGCGGCAGGCATAACTAAGAAAATAAAACTAGGAATCTCAAAATTGGCAACCAGCTTAAGGATGTCAGGTCCCTACCTTTTGCCAGTTGGGGGGAGAAGCTCCTCTCCCAGGATTTTCTGGTGTGTGCATGTAACATGCGTGCTGTGATGATGTCACCTGGAAGTGACATCATTGTGCCCTGCAGGGGGGATGCTCTGGCATTCAGCTAGAAACTCTATGATACAACAGACTTTTTAGGCCAAATACTAGAGCGTCCTCCTGGTGATGTACCCAGCACAATGATGTCACATCCCAGTGATGTCATCATGTCGGGCATGTTGGCCCAATCCTGGCACTTTGGGGACAGGGTTCCCCCACTGGCTGGATCTGGGCTGGCAGATTGGGAGCCCCTAAAGTGGGCAACACCCCCCCCCCCGGGTGGATCTGGCAACCCATGCCAGCTTCAAGTTGATCTTGGAACTGGAATATCCTGTTCCAGGTTATCTCCAGATACCCCCCCCCCCATGCTATTTGCAATAGAAGCTACGTTTGTGTAGTGGTTAAAGTATCAGACTAGGGTCCGGAAAACCAAGGTTTGAATCCCCACTCTACCTTGGAAGCTTACTGGGTGTAACCTATTTCACAGAGTTTTTGTGAGGATGAAAGAGACGAGAAGAGAATAATGTAAGTTGCTTTGGGTCTCCCTTGGGGAGAAAGGCAGAAGATAAAGTACATAAATAACTAAATAAATTCTAATTTCTGTCCGTCATTTGTTATCACTGAGGCAGATTAACATTTATTAGCATGCATGTTAAGGGAGGGAGTATCCTTTTACTACATTGATAGATTATGGGGGGAAATATTAACTCCTGACTTCATAACATTAACAAAGGTTTGCTGCTATACTGCTATTACAATACTTTCTAAGTTGCCAACCAGGATGGGTGAGGAGAAGTTGAAACTGGAAAATAAGGGAGGGGGAGAAGAATTAGAACTGGGGGATAAATGAACGGCAGATCATGAAAAGAAGAGAGCAAAATGAAGGAGGAGAGGAGTGTGGGAAAGAATTAGAGAAATGTAGAGAAAGACAATGAAAGATTGTGTTTTGTTTTAATTTTGCTACCACACACTAACAAGGCTGCTCCTTTGGATGATCTGGGTGTGCAGGAGCTGGGTGGAACTAAAAGAAATAGGATGATCTGGGTGTGCAGGAGCTGGGTGGAACTAAAAGAAAAAGGGAACCATAGACCTTGTTAGGGGGCTGCATCCTGGCTGGTCTTGCCCTGCTCCAGTGCTGGCTTGGCTGATGGGTTTAAAAGGATTTATTTATTTATTTGGCTCAGAGCGGATCACAACAAATCCACAATAGGAGTTAAAACATTTAACAATAACTAGTTAAAACAGTTAAAACAAAACTATAAGCGAAGAATAGATAGCATTGAAATTCAGTACAGTAGTCTCGAAAACTGAAGCTGCTAGCCTGTAAACCAGACTATAGGTCTTTACCTGGTGTGCCGTATAAAGATGGAAACTTCAGCAAGGGAGGCCAGTAGATGGAATAAATGGATGCCCACCACCTCACCCAAAGGCCTAGTGAAATAGCTCCGTTTTACAGATTCTGCAAAACTATAACAGGCCCCATAGGGCCCTGATCTCCAGCAGGAGCATGTTCCACCAGGCCTGGGCCAGGGCATAAAAAGCCCTGTCTTTGGTTGAGGCTAAGTGGATGTCCTTTGGGCCAGGGGCAACCAACAAATGTTGGTCCGCTGAGCACAAGACTCTCCAGGGTGCATATGGGGAAAGGTGGTCCCTCAGATATGTCGGTCCCTGGCTGCACAGGGCTTTGACAGTCATTACCAACCCCTTGAAATGGATCTGGTACTCAGTCAGGAGCCAGTGCAATTTGTGTAGCACCAGCTGCATATGTGCCCGCACAGGCAACACAGCAAACAGGCCACCACTTTTTGCACTAGCTGGAGTTTCCAGATCAACTTCAAGGGCAAGTCCTCATAAAGAAGGTTACAGTAATCAAGCCTGGAAGTGACCATTGCATGGGTCATTGTAGCCAAGTCCGGGGGGGGGGGATAGGGAACCAGTTGCCTGATCTACTGAAGATGATAGAAGGCAGACCTGGCAACAGCAGTCACCTGGGCCTCCATTGAAACTGAGACATCCAGGATCACCCCTAATTTCCCCACTTCTGAGCTGGTACTAATGGTGCACTGTCAAAGGCAGCGAGCCTGATTCCCACCCCCACCCCCGGCTCAAGTATAAAACCTCCATCTTCCCTGGATGAAGTTTCAACCAACTCTGCTGTAACCACCCAGCCGTGGCATCTAATTCCCGGTCCAAGTTCTCTGGGGTGGAGCCCGTGCAGCCATCCAACAACAGATAGGACTGGGTGTCTTCAGCATATTGATGGCAACCCAGCTCAAGCCTCTGGACCACCTGGGTGAGGGTGCACATACAAATGTTGAACAGCATTGGCAAGAGGATTGCCCTCTGCGGCACTCCACATTCCAGTGGACATCACAGGGAGACTGTTAAGTCGCTCGCTTAACAAAGTCGGAGAGTGATTCAGCAAGAACACAACTTTATTCTTCAACTCGAACACAACTCCAACACGGATCAACATCTGATAGCTAGAACAGCCTCTACATAGCAGCTGTCCTGCTTTTAAACATTCCCGGCTAATGTAGCCACACCCACTGTACAAATACCAACCAATAAGGTTGCTCACATAGGGACCAATCACGGATGTTCCCGCTCAGGGAGCTTGCTAGAAGATGATTGGTTAGATGCTTCCTGGGCTAGTAACACGATTGGATGGATTTGGATCCTAGCCCAGGACAAAGCTTTACATTACACTTCAATTAGATGTTTCACAACATATCGTGCATTCAAGGCAGCTTTTGAATACACTACAGAGACCCTCTCACCAAACACCACCCTCTGTCCCCAACCACAGAGAAAGGAGGAAAACCAATGCAAGTCGATCCCCCATACCCCTATGCTGACGAAGCGGTGGGTCATAAGATCATAGTCGGCTGTGTCAAACACTGCCATTAGATCTAGAAGCAACAGCAACAATGACCTGCCTCGGTCCAGGTTTCTCCAGAGAGTGACCAGGGTTGTAACTGGACTGGAATGGGTCAAGGATGGATGCTTCATCCAAGAAATCCTGGAACTGTTCAGCCATCACTCTCTCAACCACCTTACCCAGAAAGATAGATTAGAAACTGGGTGGTAGTTGGACGAAGATGGTTTCTTTAAGAGTGGGCGAACCACTGCCTCCTTCAGCCCCACTGGGAAAATCTGGGAAGAGAGGGACAGGTTGATAATTTCTCCCAGGGGGATGTGATCAACAAACAATTTACCCCAGCTTTCTGATAAAGTTTGCTAAAAGGCCCAAGCCAGCAAACTCTGTTATTTTTACTGTGCTCTGCTTTTCCTGCACCCCTAGTGGCTGCAGTCAGAACTGCATCAGAGGGGTTTTTTTTTTTAATGCATTCCATGAATACAGCATGACACTGGCTTCAGGGGCCTTGCAACTGAATTGGGACTCCCAAATTTTGTCCCCCCAGTCTTCTCCTGTTGGCAGCCCTGAATGCTAAACACTTAAATAGAAATTAAACAATATGTTCCAGTGAAAATGACATGGGTTGCACATGCATGCAGTATTTTGCACTGGAATTAATTGCTTTTAGTATCAGATACTTTGGTTTCAATAACATTTGTTTCTATAAACATATATCTATTTCTAGTAGCTGCTTTAATATCATTATTCATTAATTACAAGACCTCCATCTAGCTAATCAGAAGAGAAGATAATGCCTCAATAATTTGGCCGCCTCAGTCTTGTAAAATGGCAACCCCACCCAGCCATAATCAGAATTTAGTCTTCAAAATTCCGATATGAATCTTCCAGTGTTCTCAAGCAGGTCCACAAATTCTGTATATTGGACTCTCATCTACTCCCCTCCCTCAGTGTTATGAGAACTTTTTTTTTTGGTCCCTTTTTCCTTGCACATGAGAAACAGAGTATTACCACTGGCCAGAGGTTTTCTTCATTCTACTTATGATTGTTTATTTATTTATTTATTGTCTTTACTGTTTTTGCAACCAGAGTTATAAACAGCCGTTGGATAATTTAACTCCTTGTGTCTTAGGATACTTTTTTTTGGTTAAGATTATTTTGTTCTGTTGCTGACTTTAATGTCTCTCCTTTATTGTCTCTCCAGGTGGGGCCTTGAGATATCCCAGAATTACAATTTATCTTCAGTCTACAGAGATCAGTTCCCCTGGAGAAAATGGTAGATTTGGATGGTGGACTCCATGGCATTATACCCTGCTGAGGTCACTCCACCCCCAAGTCCACCGCCCACCCAGCGGTTCGAAAGCCTTAACAACTTGCAAGTAGATGAATTGGGTACCTGCCTTAGAAGGCAGGGAGCACCCTCCTCCATTGGGAGGTAAAGTGGGACTCTAGCAGCGGCGACTCGGCGAGCGGCGGCGGAGGAGCAGTGTGTAATGGCAGCGGCAGGCGAGGTGGCGAGCGGAAGTAAAAGAAAAGACGTAACATCGAGCGGTGGACCGGCGGCGGAGGCGGAGCCAAGAAGTGCAAAGACCCAGCAGCGCAGGCACGACGGAGCCTGAGGGACGGAGTCGGAGCCGCACTGCGGTTGGCACAATGAATGGCCCGTCGACTCCAGAAGACCACCGAGAAGTCTGAAGGAAAAAGAATGGATGGAGAGACCAAGCTGAAGCCGGGAGCTGAGCTGAGACAAGCTGAGGAAAAATACCAACTAAAACCCCACTGGGTGCTGGTAGGCAATCCTGCCCCAATGATGTATGTGCCCATAGTTAGGGATAATAAAGCTATGTAAGCCGCTCAGAGACCCTGTGGGAGGGGTTCGAGTGGGATATAAGTTGAAATGTAAAGTAAAGTAAAAGTAAAGTCTCCAGGAATCTCCCAACCTGGAGTTGGCAATCCAAATCCATAGACCTGATGTGATCTGAGGGCTTTGGTCAGTCTATACTGACTTTTAGAGCCTTCATATGCTGCTGACTGGTAATAAGACTTGCTCTTATTTTCAGGGGCAAATGCTGTAAATGTGTTTGTGGTGAATGGGGGGGGGGGGAGGACTGAAGCATTTATAGCCTAGAATGACATGTTTGGCATCAGCATCCTGTAAAGCAAGCTGATGCCTTGCTGTTGAAAGGAATGTGCTAGCCATAAATGAAGGCACTTGTAGGTCAAAGGCCACCGTGCCTAATTAGCAGAGGCCATTTGAGGAAGAATAAAAAACACATTTTGTTCACTGGCTGAGGAGAAAATAAAGGAGAGATGCATGATAAAATGAGAAAAAATCTAGCAACACAGTCAGCGTCCATATGGGTATCTGTGTGCATGTGTCTGCATTCATACATATATGTGCTAGGGATGTGCAAAGTATCCCCAGAGGAATTGCACTAGTCTTAGATAAACACTTTTTGTTCCATCCCTTGGATATCACACCCATGTACAAGAAGCCAAATATGCAGTGAACTTTTGATTTAAGTGCTATTCAATGGCAAATCTACTATAAGCCCCTGTACGTTGGTTTAATTTAATCTTTTATCTACATGTTTGTCTCATGATCATACAAATGAACTTCTTACACCCAGATTGTGACTCAGGTACTTTAAGTACAGGAGCTAGAAGTGCTATTTTAGGGCTTCCAGTTTCCTTGATCCTAACATTGGCTCATGATCAAGGTACAAACAATGTGGAAAGTAGAAAAAATTAAATTATTCACTCTCCATGACTCAAAACACTGGAACTACTGATTGGTACTAGATCAATTGCAAACAAAAGAATTAATGAGCACCAAAATATTTATAGAATTAATTGCCACAAGGTAAGGTGGAATTCATTTATTATATCAGGTAGCTTAGAAAAATTAGACAAAATTATGGATTTGTCTGTCAATGGCTGTTAGAACCATATGCCTGCTTTTGTTTCCTTTGCTTTCTTACATTTTTGTAAGTCTTCTTATCCCCAGTATGTTTCTTCCTGTTATATCATTTTATGATATTTGTACTTTGTATGCTATTTATATTCCATAACCGATGTAAAAACACACATTAAAGTTGTGTACGTTTAACAGAAAAATAATAATCATGGGTTCCATTCATAAAAGAAATGGGAATTTTAAAGTCAAAAAGTGTGGCTGTGAAATTTGGTAGCATCACTAGTTTGGAGGCATCCTGTGTTTGATTATCAGATGCTGGTATGAAGCACCAGTGAATGACTTTATTTTAAAATACTTGTGATCTTTACAGAGGCATAACACTTTTTATAAAGGTAAAAGGTAAAGGTTTCCCTTGCTTGAAAGCCAGTCAAATCCGACTCTAGGGGTTGGTGCTCATCTTTGTTTCCAAGCCGAAGAACCAGCACTGTCTGAAGATTTCTCTGTGGTTATGGGGTGGATGCATCTTTGACTTTCTAGTTTGGGACAGAGACAGCTTTTTGTGGTGCTTGTGGATAATCTCTGTCTCCAAATGGACATGGGGAATTCATGTTGATTGCTGTTGTTAGATCTGCCAGTGTTCTTTCATTTTATGCGACATGCAATACTACTGAGATGCCTATAATGATGAGATGAGATGAGATGAGATGAGACTGGATTTATACCCCGCCCTTCACTACCCAAAGGTGTCTCAGAGCGTCTTACAAACTCCTTTCCCTTCCTCTCCCTACAACAGACACCCTGTGAGGTGGGTGGGGCTGAGAGAACTCTGACACAAACTGCTCTTTTTCAAGGACAGCTGTGCCAGAGCTTGTGACTGACCCAAGGTCACATCAGCAGGTGCAAGTGGAGGAGTGGGGAATCAAACCCGGTTCTCCCAGATTAAAGTCTGCACACTTAACCACTACACTACACTGGCAAAGCAGTTTCTGTGGGAAATGCTGAATAAGTACCTTGATAGCTGACACAGGGGGTGCCACAAATCTCTGTATTACCTCCCATTAAAGCCCCTTATGAAATAGTCTGCCGTTTTGGATTAGGTGTCAATATGCTGATGACATCCAGCTGTATATTACTCTGAATAAGCCACTAGCTGCTGCTATATCTGTCCTGGCCCAGTGTCTGAATGTAATGGTCAAATGGCTAAGGGAGGACAAACTGAAACTGGATCCAAATAAGAGAGAGGATGCTGGGTAAAAGAGCCACTGCTTTAAATGGAATTGTGCTCCCTACTGTTAATGATATTGTTACCCAAATCACTACTACTTCTGCAACCTCTGCAGCTAGCAAAAGCACCCTTCTTCCAGCAGAGATAAAACATGTATTGTAGAGTATTAATTACCAAGATTCGAACCTGTGTATGGGGGGGGGGGGTCAAGATACAGAACAACACTCAAAAGAAATGAAAGGGAATAGGTTTCTTATACAAGAAAAGAAATTTATTGAATTAACAGAAAGGGAACCAAGTTAAATCAAGTAAATAACAATAGAGGAGCTACAGAAAGGAAATAAATGCACATCTGAAGTACAAACACAGTTTAAATCCTTTCCCTAACAAACTACCTGCTACTAAGGGAGAAAATAAAGGGGAGAATCAGAGGCATACAATCCTGCTTCCTGAAGATAGCTGGACATCTGATTGTGAACTCCTCTTCCCTGCTGGGCTTTGGGCATTAGGTGGACTCAGGGCTCTGAGCCACCCCATCTCTCTGCTCACACCCAGCAGAGGGGCTTAGCTACTGCGTGCCTCGGCTAAGGACCCACATTTATACCCTTCTGATTATGAACCTCTCTCCGCTACTGGGGTTTGGGCATTAGGTGGACTCAGGACTCTGAGCCACCTCATCTCTCTACTCATGCCAAGCAGAGGGATTTAGCTACTGGGTGCCTCGGCTAAGGACCCACATTTATACCTTTCTGATTGTGAACATGTTGGATATACTTAGCAGAGTAAAAAGCAAAACAGCATGCATGTGTAATTAGCTTTAAGAAATTTTTTTTATTAAAAATAGGGAAGGTTACATGAAGGAGAAAACAATAACAGTCTAACTGACTGGTCTACATCTTGTGGTCTAAATGCTAACTCTCTCACTGTGAGATGAGAACAAAGGGAATAAAGTTTACCTCAAAGCCCTACCTCCTGTGTTCATGACAAACAGCATGCACCCCAACCAATTTTTCAATCACCCAATACTAGTTTCCAAACTTACTTCATTAAGAATTATACCTTCCTTTCTATAGCAGGAAATATGTCCTTAACACCTAATTGGTTCTAAAGCTAACTAACTAAGAATTAGCATGCATAAACAAACAAGTTACCTCTTTCATGGATGAAGGGAATGATATTTGCAAACTCCAACAGTCCTTTTCAAATGTCATATTCTGAAGTCATGAAGGTTCAGTTCCTTGTGCAGGTACTCGAACTTCCCCTTTGCAAGAGGCTCGGTGAGGATGCCATCTCTTCTGAAGGACAATATTTGAGTTCAATCAGTCCTTCTTGCTGGATCTCTCTCACAGAAGGATACTTGACAGTAACATGCTTGCTTCTGGCTTTGATGATTTCACTCTTGAATAGGGTTATATACGCTTGATTGTCTTCAAACTAGGTTATTGGTTTGGGCTCACCAGCACCAAAGTTTTTCAGTAGACAGATGATCCATTCAAATTCACTGCAGGCACTTGAAACAGATATGTATTCAGCCTCAGTTGCAGACCTAAAAAAAGAGGGGGGGAAGCCAGTGTACAATGCAGGAAACAAAAAAGGGACACCACTGGCAAAAAATATAAACAAGTAAGCAAGTATATAATGATCAAATAAGCATAACAGCAAGTAAAATTCAAATAAACATAACAAATATATAAATCAATAGACCAAAGTGCAATAATAAATCATAATAGAAACAAGTCACAGTCTTTCCATGTGTCTACTCCAGCATAGAAGCAAAATCAAAGTCCAGATTGGAGTGCAATTCATCAAATTTTCTGAGCCATAAAAAGCCGACGCGTAATCCGGATGCCTGTTGCCGCGTTTCGAATGATTCTTATTCAAGCATGGCTGTAACGGGACTGAATGCAAATTCAAAGCATATACAAATGAGAATGCATACAAAATATAAATATTGGAACAATACACAAGTGAGAATGCATACAGGATATGAATATTTGAAAAATTTGAAAAATTAGGAGCTGTAAAGAAAACTCACCCCAGTCTCAAAAGCTGGCATACACTAAGCCAGAATGGTCAGTCAAGGAGGATTAAGGGTCCTTAGCCTGCCATGTGCTGCACCTTAATTTATACCTGATATTCAGGCTGCATCAACACAGGCAAAGTTTCTTCAAGGTCATAGTGCCATGCATGCTGCTCAAAAATCCAGAAGCAGCAAGTGCACTAAACTGCCATCACTTAGAACAACATATTTAAGTTTCATTTGGGCAACTATCATTAATTGATATAAGGTGTAAAATCCATGCTCTGATTCATGCCATGAGGATGATATGTCTTTAAATTGTAAATGAATCTAGTTTCCTTTTGCAAAAGGATTTGTTCAGTATTTAGTTGTTGGAAGGGCTTTTTTTGTTGGCAGTATAAAATTATAAACTTCATTTCATTCGCACTATGTCCTGTCTGCATATAATGTGCAACCATTGGTGAATTTTCAACATTGTTATTCACTCTGGACCGGTGTTCCAACACCCGAGTCCTAATTGCCCTAGTTGTCATGCCAATATACTTGAACCCACAGGGACAGAAAGAAAGGTATATTAAATTCTTTGTTGAACAGGTTGCTGTAAAATTAAAATTGTATACACTCCCTGTATCTTCATCAGTGTAGCTGCTGCCTTCTATTATGTGCTGACAAGCCTTGCAGTGTCTGCACTTCAGGAACCCTTTTGAATTGGTTGCAGGTGTGCTGTCCTTAAAGGAGTCAGATTTAACTAGAGTGTTTCTCAAATTTTTTCCTCTGCGTTGACCTATATATGGTGGCAACTGACAGCCTGGAATATGTGAAACCATATGCCAATGTCTGTAGACAGATCTTCTAATTTGATTAGAAATACTGGAAGCTTAGAAGCTTGGAGTATGTTAGATTCATCAATATGCACTGCATTGCACTCTAACCAAAAATGTCTTAGGATTCATAACTCTGAACCCTTTCCCACCTTGAGCATATCCCACTAGGATTCCTACTTCAGTTCTGAGATCCAGCTTTCCCCTTCTTTCCTTCAGAATACGAGCATATGCTTTAGTGCCAAAAGTCTTCAAATGCTTTCAGCCTGGTTTCTTTCCATGCCACAGTTCAAAAGGCATTTTGCCTGTAACCTTTGAAGGAATTCTGTTGTGCAAATAAACTGATGTATTTACAGCTCCTGCCCAGCAGGGGTCAGGCAAGCCGGGTTGTAGGAGAAATCAACGTGCCATTTCTAGAATACTCCTGTTAAGACACTCAGCAGTGCCATTTTGCTGAGGAGAATAAGATATAGTTGTACCATGCCTTATTCCTTCCTCCTTCAGGAACCTTTGGAACTCCTTGCTACAATATTCTGTTCTGTTGCCTGTAAACAGGGCCTCTGGAGCCTTACTGAACTTATTTCTCACAGCAGCTACGTAGTTCTAAAATTTCTTCAGTACCTGGTCCTTGAATCTTATTAGCTAGACATAGACAAAATGACTTGCTGCGTCCATAAAAGTAAACATGTACTTATTTCCTCCAGTTGAAGGGCTTAAAAAATCAATTAGGTCTGAACTGGCTTTCTCCAACAGCCTCTTATTGTTAACTTTTATTGTGTACACTCTGCTGGTTGCTGTAGCTATGTGCTGTCACTTTTCTTTAAGGCAAATATCGGAGGCCCTGCAGTTGATCACGTTCAGTCACTTCAACTTTGCAATCCTGCAACAGTCTCTCTACAGACTTAATATATCTGTGGACCAGCCTCCTGTGCCACACAAACATGCATAATTTCAAAGCAGCCATCCCTCCTGCTTGCTGCAGTGACATTTAATTGCTTCATCTCTTTAAAAGCTCCGTGCTTTTTCCTGCCGTTTTCCGCCCGCGTGGGCGATCTCCAATTTTTTAAATGTTTGCTTTAGAGCACTATAGTGCTATAACACAACACTCCAGGCGTTCCAATGGGGTTGCTATAACGCTGTTTTGCTGTTGTGTTATAGTGCTCTAAAGCGAACATTAAAAAAAAAAAGCTGGAGATCGCCCACATGGGCGAAAAATGGCAGGAAAAAGTGTTTTGGATCCGGGAGAAGAAACTGAAGACTACTTGGAAGTGGTTTACAGGTAAAATGGTTCAGCCCATTTCATGAATGGAACAGAAGTGTTTGTGTGTGAAAGTACAAATATATTCCGGTAGGGAACCGGTTCTAAAATGGTTCTGTCTGAAATGTCAGACCAGAAACCATTTGGAACCATTCCTGAACCGGATTATATCACCTGTCTGAAATTCCTCCATGTCTTTGGAAATGAGCTAATTTGAAAAGGGCTTTTTTGTGTACATTGTTGAGGGGAGTTTTCTTCTTTTTCATTATACTTAAGAAGTATCAAGAATAAGAGACTGAGAGTTCAGACAGGAAAGTATCGATAGCTGGGTATTTTACATGATGGAGTTGGGGGAGAAATCTTCCTGTCTAGCACTTAAGGTAAGGAGGAAATAGCTGGGGCTAGCCCATTGCTCTTTGTCTTGACTATTTGGGTCATTCATTAAAGCCAAATTATTGGGGGGGGGGGAGGCCCTTAGGTTGACTTCCACCAGATATGACTTTTGCACAATCAATTGAGAAGTTGCTTCACATTCCCTGAGTACCTTCAGTGGCACTGTCATTTTGATATCAGTTTGATCAAGACTCAATTTTTCATTGCCAGGCTGAGTTATGTATGTGTACAGGGATCAAATCGGGGGTCCCCTGTTAGGGAGTATCCTGAGGCATTGGCATGCAACTATCACTAAATACTGTTCAGAGCTTGGAAATCTTCCCTGATCCTGGTATCTTGGACCATGACAGAGCCCTCCAAGAAAATTGTGCCCATTTGTTACTGGGGGCTAGCTGGTGTTACAGGTATTATTTCATTGTATAGATTAGTTATTTCATTGTATAGATTAGTCTGACTATAGATTAGTTGCTGGCAAGTTTGCCACTGTGAACAGGGGATTCTCCAATCTGGGGCCCCTCCCCCTGTTGCTGATCAGCTGGCCAGTGGGGGAATTTATTAGGCCTGTGTTGCCAGCAGTACAGTGACATCCCCTCCAGCACATCCTGGAAGTGAAGCCATTATGTCATCTGCAGTGCAGGGATGATCTGCTGTTTAGGCGAAATATGTTAAAAATGGCTTCTAGGATAGAGAAGAAGTGATGTCAGTGATGCAGGCCTAAGCCTCCCCTGCCCCTCACTCCATGTTGGTTGTCAGGGATATCTGGCAAACCTGGTTGTTGGGTCCAATTCAAGATGCTCGTGCTCAGCTTCAAAACTATTCATCCCCTGGGGCCCACATACTTGAAGACTCTCCTCTTTGTCTATATTCTTGTGCAGTAACTTCATCCTTCCGAGAAAGGTGTACAGTCAGTATCCCTTGTCTGCCCCTTACCTCTTGAGCAGCTTCCCAAATGGGGTTGATGAGCCTATGGGGAGTAGGAACTCTCCTGCCCCCGTCAGGCCTTGACTCCCAGTACTCCAGAGGCCAGTGGAAGAAAGAAAAATATTTAAAAATTGCTGTTAGTGATATCATGCCTCTCTGGGAATTATTGGAAATTGTGAAAATTCCAAAAGAGGATGGATGTCACTTCCAGAGAAAATTATAGTTTTCCAGACCCCTTTTGAGAGTAGGGTTGCCAGGCCTGGTCTGGCAACTAGCAAGAGACTAGGTGGGGTGGGGACATGGGATGGCCATCAGCAATGGCATGATGTCAGTTTTGGAGATTTCTAGAGAAGTTGTTCCTGGAAATGATGTCATGCCATTGCTGAGGGTGGCCATGCCATGTCCCAGCCCTCTAGGTCTCCCACTGCTTGCCAGGCTGGGCCTGACAACTCTACTCCCAAAAGAGGTCAGAGGGGCTCTTACCCTCCTAACGTTTCAGCAAAGCTGCAAAACAGTTTTTCTGGTAAGCTTTTGGGACAGCCTGAGCCTTGGTAAAGGAGGAATACCCTGCTGGTGTAAGGTTTTTTTTATTTAGTCTTTATGTATTTTTTAATGTTTGTTTCTTCAGATTATTTTTATACTCTTTTTAATTTAGGATAGCATTCGATTCATTTAGTTTCTATGTATTGGCTTTTTGAAATTGTGCATTTTAATATATTTTAAGGTTATTGTTTTGTTTACACTGCAAACCACCTTCCGTTCCATAAAGTAAAAAGGCAGCTGATAATTGTTTTAAATAAATATAAATAAATAAAACTTGCCTTGAATCCTGAGATATTCAGGTAGACAAATGAATGTTTTAAATGAAGAAAGATTTATGCTTGGCCTTTCCAGGCCAGATGGCTGCTGAAGGCCATATTACAGGAAAAGTATTCAACATATGCATATCCAGGGGACATTTCTCATTCTCTTAGTCCACAAGTACAGAAAACTGAAATCTGGACATTCCAGTCTATGGAGTCTATAGACTGGACACTCCAGTTTATGGACTGACCACTCTAGTCTATGGAGTTAAAGGGAATCTATAGTGTTCCAGAGAAAGAGGCCATCCTTTAAAACAAAATAACACCCCTCAGAGCCAGAGACATCTGGAACTGCAGCCTGCATCCATGGCAACTTTAAAACCTTCACTTTTTCTTTTTATCATCACATTATCTTTTCCCTTTTCCCTTTATCTAAAAGTCTTTCTGACACTGGAAAAACACACAAACTCTGACAGCTGGGGAAAAAATGAATTCTGATAATATCCTTAGTAAAATGTTGGCTGTTTCTCTGGGGAATGTGAATGGATGCTGTGCTATAAAAATGAAAACAATTCACAGAGGGCAAACAGCTAGCAGCCACATCACCTAATGGTTAAGTGACCCATTAAAAGCACCCCGGGGAGCCTATAGTTGCCTGTTTAAGTTAAAAGGGAATCAAACACAGTTGAACCTGCATGCTGGACATTACAGTCCCTTAATTGTACTGGAGGGCAAGTAGCTTGTGTTGCAGTCAAAGGTAAACGGTGGGTCATTTGCTGTCAGAGCATGCAGAGGCTTCTACCATCTACCAATGTATTTTGCACAGGGAAAAAAATGTCAACATACTATACCTTGCTGAAGAACTTGATTTAAGAATCATGTTATGGCTCCTGGGATGAAATCTGAAAAGGCAGTTTGTATCAATCAACACCTTCCTAATGAAGGAGTTAATTTATCGCTCTCTTCCCTCTCCATTTGAGACCAGGGTCTACAAAAGGAGACTGAGAAGCTACAGTACTTTTATTAATAATGGGTTTTAGATAAATCTTATTGCATTTCCCCCTTCCTCCAAGGAGCTCAAGGCCATGTGCATGATTCTCCTCCTTCCTTTTATCCTCATGACAAACCTGTGAGGTAGGTTACCCAGTGAGCTTCATGGCAAGGTGTGAGTTTAAAACTAGTTCTCCCCAGTCCTAAGCTGACACTGCAAGCCAGGGAGCGTCAGTCGGATGCCTGTGGGCCCCATGGCACCCATTGACACCTTTCCTGGTGCCTACCAAGTGTTTTTAGAAAGTGGTCGGGGCTTGGAAGGGCTTTTCCCCAGCAGGGCTGCTAATTGGCCGTTGGAGATCTGATTGGTTGTGCAGATTTAAAAAAAAATGCTTTGGCAGCAGCTGCTGACACAGCACAAGGACCTTCACGGTGTGATTGAAGGTAAACTGTGTTTTTTCAACAGTATATTCTTTTTAAAAGGCCTCCTGTTAAGCATAGGTTCTGCCCGAAATGTTGAACAGCTACTGTTAGAGTTATGCACAACCCTTTTCTCTGACATTTTGTGGCTGGCTCTACCTCCTGCAGCAGCCATTTATTGGTTGTGTCCACCACTGTGTGTCAGAATTCCAAAGGTGCCCATGGGCTGAAACAAGATCAGGGGGCCCTGCTCTAGACACTGTACTTCACTTTTAGATGCTGAAATAAATATTATTTAATCCTTAGTTCCATAGCTATCTTGTGTACTAAGCCAAGAACTCTGGTGGTAGGGCACAGTTACTTCATTGTCTGTACCACCTCCTGTGCCACCATTATCTGTACCAGCTGGCATAGCAGAGGAACTGCTGCATTACAGCTTTATAACTGCTCGCTTCCAGAGGGTAGTATTATAACAGTTTGAAGACAAACATCTTCTTTTCCTTTCCCAAACTTCAGCCTGTGCCATTCAGCAATTATCCAGAGAAACTGCCTCCAGGTAGCACCCCAGTCTAAAACTGCCCACCTTCTGCAAGGTGCAAACACCTTGGCAATGCCTACACCCATTATCATTGTTGCTATGACTCAGTACTGAACTAAGTAGGCCTGGTGTCACTGCAAGCAATGGCCCTCCAATGCAGCAGCCCACCAGGAAGTTAAAGGGGCAGCCTGTCCCCTGTCAAGACATGCAGTAAGAGGTGGTAATGCAGTAGCAGAGTGCTGAGATCTGAGGATGGACTTGTACCACTTCAAACTGCAGCTAAGGGATTACATTTTTCAAAGTTCCCCAGCATTAGTTATTCTTGTAAATGGAAAACTAACACAGCTCATGAGCCTTGATGTGTGTGTGTGCGTGCGTGCGCTTGTGTATGTGTTTAAATTTGTGAACAGTTTTTTGATGGGGAATCAATGAATCTGTGATTCTCTACCACTTTGATTCTGAAGTAATATGGCCTTTTCTGAAACTTCAGAATTCCACCACCTCATATCATATGTAGACCAGTTCTTAATCAGAACTAAATGTAGCTGTACTAAAATCACTCAAAGTATCATTACTATTGAATCATGACCTGCATTTATTGCTGTTGACCGTTTTTCTTCAACCCCCTCTAAAGTTTAAGATATTGACTTGTACAGATCTACACCCTAACTATAGCAGAGACAGACAACTATTATACACAAATCAACATTTTGAGATAAGAGTTAATGGTTATTAAAAACAAATATTGGCACATATTCCCTTTATTTCCAGGGTATCTTATTTTGCTCAAGTAGCCCCAGCTTTGTTTAACTGCTCCATATACTTAATTTGGGGTCCCTTTTCCTGATCTCATCTTGTTTCCTTGTAATTATTTCAGATTTTAGCATGTGCAGAAAAGGAATGTTTTGCAAAGTCAAAGTCTCTTGGAGAACTTGTAAATGGTGAAAAATCCTACTGTTTTAAGAGCACTTGACATGGGGTGTGAAATACCAAGGGGAAGGAGAGACTGCCTCTCTGCCCTACCAGAAAGGCACTTTTGGCAGATATATGGAGTTGTTTTTTAAAAATGAAGTTTGGCATCAACTGGATAAAAAAATTAAATAAACATTTGAGACCAAAGGGAGAACTCCTTTCTTTTGACACCCTAATCTGACTATCCTTCTTTGTATGGTATGTTGTTCTATATGTACAATGCTTCCTTACCCCTACCCCAGATGCCACTAGATAAGGCAAAAAGGACCTTTCATCTATGAGACCATTTCACTGGAAGCCCCGCCAGCATCTTTTTGATTGTGCATGCAAGCCTCTCATGGCTAGAACAATATTATTAAATAAAATAATTGAGCCTCTTGTTACCAGTATGAATTAGATGTTGAGCAGACTCAGGCTCCATTCTCCCTTCAGCAAGCTGCTATAATTCACCCTCTGATCTCTAGGTTATAATGTCAGCATACTTACAGGATTGAGAAGAGGCCATGACTCAGTGCTAGAGCTCCTGTGGGGCATGCAGAACTTCCCAAGTTCAATCCCCCCCTACAACTCCAGTTAAAGGATCTGGTAGAAGGAGAAGGAGGAGGAGGTGGAGGAGGAGATTGGATGTATACTCCGCCCTTCACTTGGAGTCTCAGAGCGGCTTACACACTCCTTTCCCTTCCTCTCCCCACAACAGACACCCTGTGAGGTAGGTGGGATCAAGAGAGCTCTGAGAGAACAGACCGTGAGAGAACAGCTCTGACAGAACTATGGCTTGCCTAAGGTCACCCGGCAGCTGCAAGTGGAGGAGTGGGGAATCAAACCTGGGTCACCTAGATTAGAGTCCGCGCACTTAACCACTACACCAAACTGGCTAAAAGTCTCGACACCCTGGAGAGCCGCTGCCAGTCTGACTAGACAATGCTGACTTCAATGGACCAAGGGTCTGACTCAGTATAAGGCAGCTTCATGTGTTCATGTGATTATTGCAAGGCATGCTGAGCAAATAATTATATATGAAGTGTTAGAAACAAAAATATATCTTATATAGAAATAAAATATGTAGATGTAGTAGTAATAGTAGTAGTAGTAATATCGTCTTCATCATCATTACCAGCTGAGATGAGGGTAGGTCATGAGGAATCACAAAATGGGAAGATAACATCACCATCAGAATCTTCAGGATTCCTTAAGCTCCTAGGGGCTTGAGTAAGCTGACCTCCCTTCTTTTCCCCTATAACTGACTCCCAACATTACATATCTCCTGTTCAGACCTCATCAGGCTGTTGGCACCCCTGCTCCATTGCCCCCCCCCCAGTCGGAATAACGAGACGGACAACAGTTTGGATCAAACAAGGGCCACTTTATTAACTATATATAACAGTTTATTAACCAAAATGGCAAGGGAGCAGTTTCTAAGTAGTGGAACAGACAAGGCAGGTGTCAGGATGACCAGCCTCCTTGTCCAATATGTGGGTGAGCCACCAACCCTGGTCTTGAGCCATTAATCTGGCTTGCGACTGGTAGCCCAGCCACTGGTAGCCTCCCAGGAGCACCTACCCCTGAAACCATAAAGCTTGCAGAGAGGAGCTTACCCAAGAGGTTCCCAGAGGGGATCATCATTCACTGCCCTGGGCCTTAATAACCCGCAGGCCGTTCTTGAAGACCCCCCAGTTCCTAAAACAAGGAACGACTTAAGGTGCTCACCATTTTCCACTTCCTTATCCCTGCACTATTCTGCCACTTGCGAAGTCAAGCCTCTGCTTTGGCTGACACGGCCACCTAACAACCTAAGGCGGCCCTAATCCCTTGCCGAATGTCCTCCAAAAACAACTTGTTGCCATCGTTTGACATGTGAATACCGTCCTCCCTATAGAGGTCAGTCTTTCCAACCACTATTTCAGGGTGTGGTAAATACTGACCCAAGCCACCCTCCATAGCTTTCTGCTTCTATCTGTTGACTTTGCAATGAGCACTGTCAATGCATCTGGGATTCCCCAGGATGCACCATACCTGCCGTGGTAAAATTGCTGACCAAATTATTTGCACCCTGGGCCATCTTGCCAGTATCAATTTCAGGAATTCTGTGGCCTGAATTACCAGGGCCTTGCCTTTCATCAGGCCAAGATCATTGCCAGCCAGGTGCACCAGTAAAATATCAGAAGGTGGCCCATGCCATTCCTCAAATAATAGGGGGAGTAACCTGGGCCAATGCATGCCCCTCCTTTCCCACCATTCAACCAACGCCAACTCACTCAGGCCCACCTGAGAACCAAACGTTGTCCTCTTGGCCTGATGAGCGGTCCAAAAAATTATACTGTGGCCGCAGATAGTGACTCTCCTCCATGCCTGCCGGCCCACAGCACCTGAAAAAGAACTATTTTAGAAACATGTTCCATTCAGAACTTGCATTGACACACATACCCTTTAAAACTACGAGAGCTCCATCGACCTATGCCTTGTATGTCTTCCCCCAAGTACCCCATGGCAGCCACTGTGGAAGCGGCTCCAATTCTAAGTGAATGGGTCCCAAAACGGAACCCGCCTAGACCCAATTGATTAAGCGCTTTCTGCGTCAGTGCCAAAAACTGAAATTTTGTGAGAGGGGACCCATCTCTGTGCTGAAATAATGTACCATCCCTCGACCCCCGAAGACTCAGGTAATGGTGTAACGCCACCACCAGGCATAATTCAGACTCAGAACAATGACCCAGTTCTATCACTGAACCCTTATCCACCTGATCAGTCTTTGACCGCCTAATATTAATGGCCAAAGTAGTCTCTCAGACCCTGATGCCAGTAAATTTAATAGCCCTATCTGATGTATCACTCCGCGAAGCAGGGATGAGCTCGCTAATATGCAGAGCTCCAAAAATGCTATTAATGATGCTGAATATAAGAGAACAGCCTCATATTCATCAGCACAAAGGCCGGGCCACAACGCCCTAAGATCCTTTAACACTGAGGGAGTCAATGGATCCCTGGCATCCTGAGGCTGCCCTGCTTCATGAGACCTCCCGTCTAACATCTTTTTGACATGGAAATCATTTGTCCTGTCTTTATGTCCAGCAGCCTTAACCGCGTAGGCAAGGGAGGACAGCCTGCCCTTTATAGAGCGAACTGACAAGCCCTTCCACTTCAAATAGACGCAAAACTGCATGAGTTGGGGAACTGGGATGGGCCAAACATGCCGTAATCCAGCCTCTTGCCTAAAAGCGACAAATTGGTGACCCACCCTCATGTATGATTTTCGCGTTGAAGGAGCGAGGGCTGAACTTATCGCCCATTCAGCTTCAAGCCTCCAATCTGCCAAAAACTGGGAGGTATCCTTACCGGGCGCTCATCCGCTTCCGGGGCCAGCTGATGGAATCTCCCCATCTGTCAGTGAACCCGTTACTTGCACCCGAACATGCCTTGCGTGAAACAATGTATTATTCCTCAAACATAATAGCGTAAATGCCCTAACTAACGTCATGACCCGTGCTGACTTGGATGTTAGTGAGTTTATTACGTGTACTGTGGCCTGATCGTCGCACCAGAAGTGGTCAGCAAAATCCCCACTGCTACAACAATCGGGAAAAACTCTAGAAAGGTTAGGTCCTTCACCCAGTCTGCCTGGAACCAATCCTGTGGCCAGTCCTCAGCACACCAGTGTCTTCTAAAGTACACCCCAAAACCTGAGGAGCCTGCTGCATCTGATGTGACCTGCATCTCAGCTCCTAACTGCAAATCTTCTCTCCAAAATGATACCCCGTTAAATGCGCTTAAAAACTCCCTCCAAAGCAAGAGATCTTGTCGCATCCCATTAGTCACCCTGGTCCTGTGATGTGGGAGGCGAAGGCCCCGCATAGCATCGCAGAGACGTCTGACAAACGCCCTACCAGGAGCCACCACTTTGCATGCAAAGTTGAGATGGCCCACCAGTTGCTGCAGCTCGCAAAGTGTTATTTTCTTAAGTACCAGAAATTTCTCAACCAGGACCTGAAGGCCCTGTAACTTCTCTAAAGGGAGCCTAGAGCACTGTTGAACCGTATCTATCTCAATACCTAAATAAGTCAAAATGGGTATCCTAGCAATTAAAGTAAAGCACATGCCTATGCCCTTGGTTTTGTTATTGTCAATTTTTATTCATTTAAAACATTTTTATCCCACCTTTCCGCCCAATGTCGGCCTTCAGGGCAGGGAACAGTTAAAAAGACATTAAAATAATCTTTAAGAATAATGCATACATGTAAAACAGCAAATGAAAACAAACAGGAAAGAAAATGTCAAATGAAACAATACGTCTTCACCAGTGGCAGAAGACAGTGATAGACATTGCTTATTTCCCCTCTTAATGACACCTTTACTCCACAAGCAAACATAGCATATGGGCATCAGTGGATGGCCTTTAAGTAGGGGAATTTGGGCTGGGCGGAAGCTAATGCCTACCCAAGCCCGCCCCCAGCCTGACCCACATGATTGCCTACAACCCCGATGACCCCGATGCAAAGCAGCCACCGGTAAGTCACTGGCCATGAATTGTCAAGTAAAAGCACATTTGCATGCTAGTAATGTTTTGTTTCTTTGCTGACACATTTGACTCTGGGCTCAATCTTCATCCCAATTGCCAAATAAAGAGGGCAAAGTTCAAAAACAGCCAGTTGCCCTGAGAATGACTGAAAAAGCAAGAAGAAATCCTCTGGAGCAATTTGAGGAAGCTCCTTTACTTCCCTGGAGGAAGAATGTCATTATATTGTTTCTAAGAGTTAAGTTTGTTTAGAGAAATAAACACTTGAGTGAAAACAGGCAGGATAAAATGCTGGAATAATAGCAAGACAGATCTGGAGAGTCAAGCCTTTGGGTGCACCTAGCATGAAGCAGGGACTGTTTCGGGGTGGGGGTGGGGGAGAGCTCTGCTAGGCTCATGCCAATAACATGAAATCTGAGGAAAATTAAGTAAACATTTTAAATGCTGCAAAAACTCTTCTCTTTCCAGTTTGCCTATCTGGGACTCTCTGTAAACTCCAGCCATAACGGAGCACAGCAAATTCAGAGAAAGGCATAAGATTATTGCAAAATCTGGCTGAAGGAATCCACAAGTCTTTCTTCCTCCTACATCTGTTTTTGTTTTGTATGTTATCTGCCTGCTCCTTCACAATGGATTGGGGCAGTGGTGATGGCAGTGGGGCGGGGGAGTTGTGCAATATTAAGCTCCCAGTGTGACTTATAGAATATCAGAGAATGGGGGAAAGAAAAGCTTTTAGCGGGCTTCTGATTTCCCTTCCTTGAGGCTGGTGATAAAGATTGGCTGCACAATGCAGGGCCCACTTGAAAAGGGCAATTCATGCAGCCCATCTTATCAGCCCTCAGAAGGGAGAATCAGAGCTCACCCCGCATGCTGTGTGGTGATAGCAGCAATCCCACATGAGGAGGCTGTGGGTGTGTAAAGATAAGACAAGCATGGACTTGGATTCCTTTCCAGACAAACTTGACTTTCCTCTGTCTCTAGTCAGAAGGGAGAATGTGTGGGCACTTAAGAAGCCCCTTGCGATGTTATCTCTGGCCTGCATTTTAGGTTCAGAGAATAGCCAGAAGGTGCAAAGAAGAGTTGGTGGGTGGGGTTAGGGTGGCTGCTATTGAACTTTGAATGCACTGCCAGGGCCTGGCTTGGCCAGAACTAAGAGCAACTATGTTCATCGCCCTTCTTATATGCATGTGGAGTGTACCATTTCTCTTTTCTAACTTAGAAGATTTATAACCACATAAACTTCATGTAGACAAGCTTGGCTCCTTTCCATTACAAGGATAGATTTTCAAAAACTTTACTTATTCTCCTCTCCCCCCCAAATGAATCAGATAGCAGAATACAATACAATCTTGAGGATGGTACTCAAATCCAGATATCTCAGCTGTTGTCCAGGGCACTTGTCCCGAGAATAAACATGTCATGCTGCTTCCCATTTCTTTCTTTTTTTTTCATTAATTCACATTATAAACAAAGTAAGGTCCTTTTAAAGACACACATGCACATAGATCAACACACATTGCCACCATAATTTTCATTTAAACCAATCTGTCTCCAGTCTTCATTCAGATTGGTAAACATTTATTGGTTTCTTATATGGACATATTTTAAAACTATGTATTCAGTATATTTTTATCCCTCCAAGGAGATCAGGGCAGAATACCCGATTCTCCCCCTCTTGTGTATTACCCTCAGAACAACCCTGTGAGGTAAAATAAGTGGAGAGAGTGTGACAACCCCAAGGTCACCCATTGAGCTTCAAAGAAGTATGGGGATTTGAACACAAGTCTCCTAGTCTAATACCCTAACCACTATATTACACTGGCTGCAGATTAACATGTGTTAATTTAATGTAATATAACTCTAAAGCACCATAAGTAGGCTATGCCTTAGATCCTGAGATGTGATCAGAAGAAAGAGCAGACAGCTGCAAGTCTTCCTGGCTCTCCCTTCCTCCAAGCAGCCTTTTATGACCCTGGAAAAGTTTATTCCTGGGGCCTTAGGAGTCATTTGAAGCAATAGCCAAACAGGGAGGCTTCAGTGGGAAGTGGGAAGGAGGCAAAATCATTCTCTTCTACCATTTGTGTGAGCAGAGTTCCTCTGACAGAAAAGGAAGATAGTACTAATTTTGCGCTCTTCCCTACCCCACTGCAGCCTCCTGACCCATGTAGCTTTTACTCATTGGTCTTTTCTGCACTTGGATCTCATCCCTGGTTATATCAGCATTCAACTTGTGACACAATACCTTGCATTTATCCCTGGTTGTTACACCATCTGTTTATCCCAGGACAACTGTGGGACAAACCTGGGGTGACCTCGATGTAATGTGGAAACAAAAAATACCCCAAGATAATTACGGGGTGAACTAGAGTGTAGTGTAGAATGTAAGTTCGGGGACAGGGCTGAACGAGGATTTAAGGTCTAGTGCGGAATCACCCATTGTGGATCCTGTGACCCCAGGAAACTTTCCTGGGCTGGAAATAATTGCTGGGGGACAGAGGAGATCTGGGAATATCAGGGATTGTTGTGCGGATCTGTCAAGGTCCTTGCACTGACTCTACCCCATTGAATCATATTTTGTGGTAAATGTTGGGAGCAGTAGGTAACTGTTGCATTTTCTGTGTGCTTTTAAAACAGTGAAATCTCTGGTAGTGCTGAAATTATATACAAGGATTGACTACAAATCTCCAACATTTATTCATGTTGGATGTCTCTCATTTTGCAACAGAATTGTCCACACAAATTAATCTATCTGTTGTATCTTAAGATAAATTACTGTCCAGGTTCATAAACAACTGTATCATAATAGCCACCAGTCACACTAACTTCTTGACATTCGCATTGTGTGCAGAAGCAGTCATGTGATGACCAACAACACACAAGCAATTCTATACACATCACATTTCTGTACTGCACTGCTAGTGAAGCTTTCTGAGCAACAGCGCATTACTGGTTCACATGCACAGAATTCAGTGCATGATTATCACATGATCATCTATACTGGGAGTGAGAAATCAGTTTACAGTGGTTATATATCAGAGCTGGTTGTGAAAATAGTGGCTGAGTTCAGACTGGAAGTTTGGCCCGATATAGGCACATTTCACAAATGGATTAAAGGGGCCGATTCACACAGGCACAGCTGTCAGGCATTCCCCAGCCGTACTCAACCCGTCCTATGACGATTCCCTACTGCATTAAAAAAGTACCAGGTGAAAGTGGTAGCAAACCCTGGAGAGTGCATTGATCCCACTTCCCGGAAGGGTGCACACTAAAAGCTCAAGAAATAGGTGCATAGGCACATGTCACCAGAGTAAAACAAAGCCACTTACAGCCATGCCTCCGCCAGGGGTGGGCCAACAGTGTGAACGCTCCCTTGCACCTCCTCCGTGGTATGTTCTCGCATCAGTAGGTGCAGTGCAACCGGGAATCCCCGGCACAACTTGGTCTGGGTCTTTTTGCCCCGCCTCCCTCCCGCTTCATACTGCCAGTCTGTCCTCAGCCAGTGATTGTGGAAAAGTTGTCCTCCTGTCTTCTGCCATTTGTTTTAGGCTGCAGTCACACACACTAAATAATCTACTTTCAGTCCATTTTCAGTGCACTTTCCAACTGGATTTTACTGTGTGAACTGGCAAAATCCAATTCAAAAGTGCACTGAAAGTGGACTGAAAGTTAATAATTTAGTGTGTGTGATCACAGCCTTAAGCTGAAGGGTCCGATCCACCCGGTTCTTTGGCCAATTCCCCTCCTTATCACCACCTTCATTTCACATGGCAGATCTCCTGATCCCAATCACAGCTTTTGGGTGATCAAAGGGGACCCCTTCTTTCTTTTTTTCCACCAAACTGATTGGATCAAACCTGAAGAATGCTTCATTCCATCCTGCCATGGTATACAGTGAGTTACTATAACTGAGCATCAGTATCATTTGAAATCATAAAATGTCCCCTTATTCCTTCCAGCTGTGGACTTATATTACTCAAAAGGTGGAAGCTTGTGGAGTTACATCACTGCCAAGAACATGAGAGGAGAAAGTGCTGTATGTACTGTAAGTACAATACAAAAGTGCATTATAGAAACACACACAAGCATCACCTACTTAAGATGTCGTGGATAGGCTACCCCCTCTCCACATTAGTGGACCTGGCAGTGAGAGAATATGTTTATGTTGAAATAGTATCAGTGATGCCAGACAGATGGTACATGTGAGTGATTTTGTTCAGGCTGCTGTTAGGAGCCAGGGGAGACTCAAATGGGAGCTATCCATTAACATCTCAATGTTGCATTTTACCCCACTTTATATGCTTACAAGCTATGCCAAGTCTCCATAATTATAACCTACTGCTAAATGGTGTTTTGCTATTAAAAACAATTGTGAATACAGTTTTAAAAACATTTTGTTTTTATGAGAAGTGACCAACATTTCACACCCTTTCAAGAGATTGTTGAAGACATTTCCCCCCCTGCCATCTTGTTTCTAGCCAGTCAAAGGTGCTTGCGGACATCAAAAAAATCAGAATACACTTTTCTGGGGCTGACTTCATGTTATTTAAAAGCAGCACACATAATACAAGAGAACAACTAGTTATTTAAATGCTCTAGATGTGGAGCATTTTAAGCTGAATTAAACTACTCAACTCAGTGATTATCTTAACACAATTGTCTTGCATTTGCTGCAGTGGATCTAACCCACACATGCTTATGCTTCAATCGTCTTTAAGGTGTCAAAAGACTCCTTTTTGTTTCTTGTTAACAGTGGTGGTCTGGGAAGGCCCAGGATACCCTTGACCCAGTTCCAGGTCAATTGTTATTTGTGTATGTGTTGATACAAAATAGAAGTCTAGTTCTTTTTTTTAAGCAATAATTTTTATTAAATTTCTAACGAAAAGGACAAACAAAACCACAAATTACAATGTAAATAGACAGGCTTCCGTCCCATAATAATTCACCTTATTTAGAATTTATTCTCCTATTTCTTTGCACCTAACAATTATTAAATGAACTGATCTTACTGTTTTACTATAATCAGTTTTTAATAAAGTTCTCAATCCATTTGTAAAATCTTGACCATACGTCTTTAAAGATGTTATCTCTTCTTCCTTGTATTAATAGAGTTAATTTGTTGATTTCAGCTGTTTCCATTAATTTGTGGATCATATCTTCCTTTGTTGGTATATCTTCTTTTTTCCACATACTGGCATATAGAATTCTGGCTATGGTTACAATTTATTTCGATTTCTATCCCACCTTGCCTAACAAGCAATCATATAACAATCTAACGTTTTATATTGTTCTGGTATTACATTTAACAAAAATATTTCTGATTTAATAGGTATATTAACTCCTCTTATTTGTTGTAACATTTCATGTATCCCAACCCAATATTTTTTACTTTTATCACATGTCCACCAAATATGATAGAAAGATCCAACTTTTTGCTTATATTT
Source organism: Gekko japonicus (assembly GCF_001447785.1). Classification (NCBI taxonomy): domain Eukaryota; kingdom Metazoa; phylum Chordata; class Lepidosauria; order Squamata; family Gekkonidae; genus Gekko; species Gekko japonicus. The sequence continues at coordinate 254,000 of NW_015172578.1, forward strand.
CCAACATAAATTTGACATGTTAGGGTAATATTTAGCCAATCTATCAGGTGTCATGTACCATCTATAAAACATCTTGTAAAGGTTTTCTTTAAAAGAAACAGCTTTAGTGCATTTTATATTGGTTTTCCACACTCTGGACCATTGATCTAGGTCAATATTATATCCTGAATTTTGTGCCCAAGTAATCATTGACACTTTAACTACTTCGTCCTGCATTTTCAAGACTAATATATCATTTTTTATAAGTTCTTATTTTTAATTATTACTTTGTCCTGCTTCAGAGAAAGGAATTGTTCACACCATGTTGCAGCTGTTTACACTGAGTTATTTTAGACTATACCAGACATACCCTTTTTATAACATTTCATTATATTTCATTTAGTTTTGTCCCTCACTGTCCCAGTAATCATCTTAATGCATTTCCTGTTCCACTCTGTGGAACCAGGAGGTGTGAGGGAAGGGGACAGGGTTCCCAAAACAACCCCAAATGTATACTATTGTCTCAGACATCTATAAATAAGTCTGGATGTATTGTGTCCAAAAGTATGCCCTCCTCACAAAACTGTGCATACATTTTGAGACCTTGAGATATGAACACAGGCCTCTGGGCCTGGGAATGAAGACATAAGACTCAGTGTTTGGACTGAACTAAGTGCCACAACTTTATTACATATAGGAATGTAAAATGGAATACTATAGCACAATCTTGTCAGAGGCTAAGCAGGGTGAGTTCTTGGATGGGAGGCCTCCAAAGAAGACTCAGGCAAACCACCTCTGCTTCTCACTTGCCTTTGAAGCCCCATGCTGGGGTTGCCATAAATAGGTTGTAGCTTAATGACACATACATACATAAACTATAACACACTTCATTTAGCAATTTTCTCTTAGTAAGTTCTAGGGATACCTAATTTTTCAGTGCCACTATTTTGATGGGTATATCCCTGTTTCATTTTTATTCCTTTCTTGTGTGAATAGAACTTTGGGTTGATTATAGCTGTGATCTGGGAGTTTGTTTTTATGCTTATGACTTATGCTGGTTTTACATGTTTTTATATGCTGGCGAGCAAAAACACACATACCTGGAACCACATTTTACAGAGGAAGATATTGTAAATAAATATTTAAATAATCCCCCCCCTGTTTTCCCCATTTAAAAAAATTACATTTTCCCCATACAAAGTATCACGTTTTCCTATAATGGATATTCATGGATAGGTAGCAGGTGTTGACTTGTACTCATATTTGCTGGCTTCTTTGTATTACGTATACTCCAGGATTGTCATTGTAGGCAGATCATACATGACTGAAAATCAGCAACATTAGCGTGCATTTGCTGCTTTTTTGCCTGCATAGTTGGTGACTGTTGCTAGTCAATAATGTTCATTGTGCTGTTACATGCTTAGAATTGACTGGATTGATTTATGAATCCCAGGTAACAGAATTAAAATACCTAAATTCAATTGCCTCCCCAGATGGAAGAAAGAGTCAGACAACCAAGGTTGGGTAAAACTAAGGCCACTTTATTTAATATAATGAAAGTAACAGAAAGGGCAAACAGAGAACAGTGGCACGGTCAAGGCCTGGTGTCACCTTGACCCCATCCTTACCGTACAATGGGCAAGACACCAAGGCCCCGGGTTGGACCCAACTGTAAGTTGCTTGCAAACTTAACTGGGCCCAGCGATTGGGATGCACCTTGAGAATCCCTCCAACACCACCGCATGGCGAGCACGGAGGATCCATCATGGCCATCCCCAAAGGCAGTCTGCGATCCTCATCCCTGGCCACATGGCCGCAGGGGCAATCCTGCAGACCCCTGTACTTCCCCCACACAGGGTTGCTGATTGGTGCTTACCGAGCCACATGAACTCTATCTAAGACCTACTTCTGCCCTGAATAAAATGACAAATCCATCACATGGCACCATCCCAAGCCAATTCCTCAATTCACTAGCCGCAGTGCAAGGTAGGCAAAAAACACCCCCTCTCAACTGCCAATTAGGAGGCAAAAATTCCTACTCGGCCCCCCATTCAACGGGGCAACCAGCCTATGCTCGCACTACAGACAGGGCAGGTGGGTGGGTCGAGCGTGAGGCGGCAACTGAGAATGGAGGAGCATAGCCAGCTGTTAAAGAGGCTCCGGCTCCGTCCCCTCCAGAAGCCTGGCTGCAACTACAGCCCTTCTTCTTCCTCCTCACGAGAAGGCAAAGGCAGCCCTCCTGAAGCATGCCATTGGCTGCTTCAGGTAGGGCCAAATTAATACAAATAAACATGAATATATTCAGCTCTGGGAGTCAGGCAGGGAGGCAAAATGTGGAAGTCTGGAGCACATGGAATCCAAGTAATGCACTTTCCACCAGTACTACCCCAGAAAAACTGAGACTACCACAGGAATCAGGTTTTTCATAGGTTACCCTCACATCCAGACCCACACTGTTGAGTGCAATGAACTAATGGATAAGGGAAGGGAAGAGACAGTCATGGCAGAATGCTTGGGAACTGCACCTGACAAACACTGAACCATCATGGCAAACTGGGTAAGGGGAGAATAGAAAACCCTACTGAAAAGTCCTTTGGAAAGAACAAGACAAAGTAGCCAGCTCACAGGCCGGCTTTTATGCCCCAAGGAAAACACACCCAACACCCGTGAATGGTCTATCTACAGTGATTAGATTATTCCTAGGGACCCTAGGTTCCCGATTGGCAGGGAACTAGGATCCGAACATCTATTGTGCTCGGCAGCAAAGCTCAGGTACTTCACCTGACCACATGCAGAACTGGCCGAAACTGGATCGCACACATGGCTGGGTCAGGACACAACACCTACATACGACCTCTCTGCACATTGACTAAATACACAGAGAGGGAGGGAGGGAGGCATTATGCCACCCCACCTAATTTTGGGGAGACAAAATCCATCACTTAATCGTATGGCAGCTGACTTTATTTTAGTAAGAAACAAGTTATTAGAATTTATTTAGGAATGTTTTGTTTGGAGAATAGGGTTGCATTTTGACTCCACCATTACTGTTTTAGGGTTGTGGTTGAAGGTTGACAATCTTCATCTGTCTAGTCATTTATGATTCTCTGCTGATTCATACAACATCCCTCAGAGCGTTCACAAAAATATTGGGATTAGGAGTTACAACTTTCAGCTGTTAATCCCAAACCAGCTGCCTCCTTTATCCCTAATCCTGGGCTAGATGATCCTGGTATGTCCATTTTAGCAGGGCTTTCCCCATAACTTTTGTAGACCTTGATAAATAACAATGGTCTTGTTATGGTCATGGAATAATGAAATTTTTCTGATAATTGTGGCTGTGAATCCTTGCAAAAGCCAATGGTGGATTCTTAAATCCTCACAAATTCATATTTGGTTGCCTATTTGGTGGGAAGGAGGAGATGTTGTTGGTTATATCCATATTTCTCCCATCCATTTGGAATTGAGCTTGGACAGTATTATTTTAGAAAAGTGTAATGTATTAGGACCAGACCGCATGGTCATCTTGGGCACCACGCAGTCAAGCACAAGTGTCGAGCTTTGCTCCGACAGACAATGGGTGATACAGATCCTAGCCCGTGCCAATCAGAGGGCTAGGCTCCAGGCTGAGAGCCTGTGGGACTCTCAGCCACTAGTTTGGGCCTATTGGGTAGTGGGGGGGTGTTTTGGGTGGTGGATTCACGGGGGATATAAGCCGGCCTGCGAGCTGGCTAAAGTTGTCTTGTTCTACACCAAATAAAGTACGCTAAGCTGAAATCACTCGTCTGTCTGCGTACTTTTCAAAAAGCATAATAAAATCTCAGGAGCTTAATAAAATAAAATAAAATTTTGCTTTTTTTCACTGTCTTTTTGTTATGAGTAGTTGATTGGATGGTATCACTGATGTCTCACCTAAATAATTTATGTTAATATTAAATCTCAACCCTAGCATTTCTAAAGCAGTAACACCGAACAAAATTCTAGAACAAAATTCTAAGCACAAAAAAAAAATTCTAAGCACGAGTAACAGCCACCTATTCCTGGATTAAGGATACGGTCTTCTAAAACAAAGGGTTGTCTTCCAGACAGGCTTAAAACCTGGCACTTAAAAAAAAAGATATTAAGCACTTCTAGTGATGTCACTAAAGTTCAAAATTCCTGAGTTCAGAATATTAAGCTTGATGTCTCATAATGGCCCCTTCAATATGAAGCAAGCATTACAACCCAATTCGTTCTTTTTTTATTTGGATTTTAATCTGAACTCTTCATTGTTTCCACCCCCATATTTATGTGGCTACTGCAGCAATGGTTACTGTGATGGTGGCAAGGAGGAACTGAGATCTCTCTGTCCTATCTTGTCTCCTCCTTCCCTCCCTCATTGCTGGAACAATTGCTGCTACTGCAGCCTTCCAAATGCTGGGGAACTTAAAAAATGTCATTTTTCCAGATACCTGATTCCATACTTTGGGGATACCTCACACTGAGAAAACTAGTTTTCCCAGTACATGTGGAATATTTCCATAGCAGGTACCAAACAGGTACCATTGTATTCCAGGAACCAAGAAGGGGGTCAAAAGTCAAGAATTACATCTCTCTTCCTACCACTACTGCTGTTAACTGCAAGTTCTACCAGTGGAGTAGAAACTGCTGACAGCACTGCAGCTTCAATTACAGGAAATTTAGAACTCTTTGGAACAAAATAACTTTTCCCATAGAATTTTCCATTACCCATAATTGCCACTTCCGGCCTCAATCAACTTTAGAAAGTTAATACATTAATTTTCCCATTGAAATGAATGAGACTTAAAAGTATTGAATTTTAATTGGAGCATACTGTGAGCATGGTGAGAGAAACTGTGAAGGCTCTACTTAATCTTGCTAATATTGACATGTATTTAAGACAGGGCTGCCATCAGCATTCCCTGAAGTGGGGCAACTGCCAGGGCATAGGCCTTTGGGTGGAGCCCACTTCCACTGATCCCTACCCATGCATCTGCCCTGCCACCTCTCATCATGCCTTTCCCCATCTTTTTGCTTGAAGTGCTCTGCCACCCACGCTTCCAGCTGCCCAGTGTCACTGAGAAAAGACTTGTGGGTAGTGCACAGTGGCAGTGCTCCTGGTATACATTTCAATACATTTCCCAGATGCATATACCGGCCACTGGTATTGGGAAAGGGTGTGCAGGTTGAACAGGCAACGGAGCAGCGGCAGTGGAAGGGATGCACAGGCAAGTGGGGCACAAGCAGGTGAGGGTGGAAAGGGGGGGTTGTGGGCAGATGTCCATGGCTCCACAAAACCTGGAACTTGCCCAGAATTGTAAGCTTTTTTTAAAAAAAAACTGGTCTGTCAATTAGCAGAAAGTTTAGCTTATACAATGTGACACTGACACAATAACATTTATAATATAATTCCTTCTAGTGACAGGATGGCCTATTGTTTACTTAACTTTCGGTTCCCCTTTTTGGTGCGTGGGCAGTTACAGGTCAATAGTTCCTCCGGACACCACGTGCATCCATGTACTATTAGCCACACATGACCTCCATCTGCAGACAGCTAATCAACATTAAAGGATATGGGGTGTGTGTGTTTAAATATGCCCAAGTTCAATGCTCTTAGCTGTTTAGAATGGACCCACCACAGGTCAGTCCGGAAGTGTATGCACAATCTGTGGCAGGCACAGCCTCAGTGCCAAAGGATACTAGCAGCTGCACCAACCCAACCATGGTGGTGGAGGGTGCCTGGGAGTCGCTGCAGCCGAGCCGTGGTGGAGGAGGACACCCAGCAGCTGCTGCAGCTTGGCTGCAATGGAGGAGGATGCCCAGGAGTTGCTGTTGCATGGCTGTTGTGGAGGAGGACTCCCAGCAGCTGCTGCAGCCTGGCCATGGTGGCAGAGGATGCCTGGCAGCCACACTGGGCTCAGCAGCAATGGCAGAGGAGAATACCAGTAGTTGTGCTGGTCTGAGCAGGGACAGAGGAGGATACCAGGCTCATCCCCCCCCTGCAAGTCTCTCCTCCCACACTGAACCCTAAGGAGAATTCTCCCCACGAGTATCATGGGTCCCCACTTATAACCATTAAAAAGATTCATGTTCCATCCTTTTAGTACTTGGTTAGATAATGGGGGAATATTAACTCCCCCCTTCTGTTTCTTTCTTTCTTTTTTATATTTTATTTTATTATTTTAATGTATAGCCCGCCCTCCCCGCAAGGGGGCTCAGGGTGGCTCACAAATAGGGGACATGCCAATACATAAAACAGGTTAAAACAGCATAAAAACAGTCATTACAATATTACAAAACCATAAAGTGCTCTAGATGTTTCAGATCGGTCTTCAATAAAAAAGATGGCATCTTGAAAATGGTACTCCCAGATTAGTGGTGTCAGCTCCATGCACCGCTGTCATTCACTCCTCCCAGGGCCAGTTGATGATGATGGTAGAGGTAATGATGGTAAAGTAGTGATGGTAAGGTAGTTTATAGTATTAACAAAGGTTCGCTACTGTACTACTCCAAGCAGGATAGGGATGAGAAGGACCCAAGAATTGAAAATAAAGTGTGGGGGAGACATGGAAAGAATTAGGTAGAAAGAGAGAGAAATTGCATGAGAAAAGTGTGGAAAATAGGGAGAGAAATTAAGGAAAAGAGAGGGAAAGGTTGTTTTATCTTGCTGCAACACCCTTTGCAAGATCTGGCTGAGCTGGGTGCAAGGAAAGGAAGAAAGACTAGGCTGTTAGCAGCCTGCAGGCTGGCAATTATTGCAGCAGCCATCAGTGTTCTGTCTTGTCTTGCACCAGTGCTGGCTTATTTGATGGGCTTAGTAGGATCTGTTAGGCAAGTCTGTTTCAATCTTGGGGAAAACAAAGTCTAGCCCATAGCAGAGTGTTAAGTCTGGTGCTTAACAAATAATCAGAGAGTGATTTCAGCAAAAACTCAGGTTTATTCAGCTCGATGATCTGTTTCAATCTTGGAGAAAACAAAGTCTAGCCCATAGTAGAGTGTCTTTTACTGTGCTCAGGATTCCCTGCACCCCTCATGGCTGCAGCCAGAACTGCATTAAAAATGGAAAGACTTTTGTTGGATACAGCATGTTGTTGGCTTCAGGGACCCTCTAGTTGACTTGACCCTGAGAACTTTGTCCCCCTAGTTCCCCCCTCTAGGCTGCTTTATGGAAGTAGCATGGACTTTGCTTATCCCCCAATGCAATGTTCCATTCTCCTTGTCTCATGTAGTGTCTGAGGCAGGATAAGGACAAGTATTTTTAAATCTAGATCAAATACCAAGATTATCTTCATTTACTAAAAATCACATGAATGGCTTATGCACATAAGCAATGTAATGTCTGAGAGAGGAACTGATAGAATACATTGGTGGCAAATTTTATAATCAGATCAGTTCCAAAATGTACTTAAGAAGTTGTGGCCACCACTCTGCTCTGTCAGTTCCTGGTCAGACATCACACTTGTCATGTTTAACACTCATTCACATGGGGGGGGGGGGGAGGTCAGTGGAATCAGTTAATTAATTACTTGGCCTCCAGAGCTATCATCCCAGTGGCACAAACAACCAAAGAAAGTAGTACCGGTATTTATAGGCATGCCTATGGAGCAATTTCATGCACAGAGAACTGCGTCTCAGTAATCAGAGCAGTATTTGCAAAGGACAATGCAAATCAACACAGACCTTCTTATAAAACATGATCGGTCCTCCTTTGGCCCTTCATCTAGAAGGGCATGAATCTATTACCAAAAAGATGATCTGGGGATTTAGGCAGGATAGCAAGGTGACATACAAATGTTCTTGCTTGTACAGCAAAAGCTAGCTGAAAGTCTAAGCCAGGAACTGCCAGAAAAGAGTGGTAGCACCAAGCAGGGCTCTTTTTGTAGCAGGAACTCCTTTGCATATTAGGCCACACACCCCTGATGTAGCCAATCCTCCAAGAGCTTACAGAGCTCTTCTTACAGGAGCTACTGTAAGCTCTTGGAGGATTGGCTACATTAGGGGTGTGTCGCTTAATAGGCTCCTTATGGAGTTTGCGATGATGTGCATACTGCGAAGGGGGGGGGGGTGACAACAGCACAGGGTCAGAATGGGCTGGTCAGACCATCTTGATGCCATCTTACGATAAGAGCATGCTGGAGTGATCAGACATGGGGAAAATCCATCCATGGCCCATCGCAACCCATTGACTAACAGGTTTTCCCCAGTGTCTTTTAACTCCACTGCTGTAGCAGAGCAGAACGGGTTGCTGACAGCTGTGAGGTGCTTCCCAGATGTTGTTGTCTGATTGTGCCCTTTAAATCCGCCCAGCATTCACACCTATGCCAGGTCTAATTGTGCATATGATCGCAGCCAAACTATAGGCAGAGGGTTTGAAGAGCTAACGTGTGACCTAGCATGGCCTATTAATGGAATTTTCTTACTATGAAACCTCCTTACATTGAGTGCAAACTTCTCATAAACTAGATGCTAAGCCTCATAGTTCCTGGAAAACAATCCTTGCTATCAGCCATGTTTCACCCAACATATAAAATCTCTAGGTCTGAAATAGAAATGGGTGGGCACAGGTAGATATAACGGGATCTGCTTCTGCTTCTTCAAGACAACTGAAGTGTAGCTGACCTCTTGAACTGTGGGGCCTTGGTGCATGCCTTGCAAGTCCTATCTTGATCTGGAGTCTTCCAAGTGTAGAGTTAAGCCATGCCAGTCATGCATAGCATTACCATGTATCTGCCAGGGTAACCTGCCAGACAGTTCCTTCCTATCAAGTGGGAAATAATACATGCATAGTTGAAAAAAATAGTATTTGTTCCTAACTTGGATCACTGAGCACCTATTAAATATAAAAGAAGACTTTATTAAATTACTTCTTTTGTGTTGTAGCAATAAGCTATGGAACCTTTATAGTAAAACAGAACTTCTGAGGTTGAAAACATAGCCCATCTGTTAGTGATATGGCTAACCATGTATTCTCTACATACATATATACATTTCCTGCATTGCATATTATTTCAAATATTTGCTCTTGGAACTACAAGGTGTCTTACTGTCATAACAGTCAAGTTATTCATTAAGCTGTCAGCACCTTTGCGTATTTCTCCCCACACAGAGTCCATTTCTGATTTTCCATTCCCCCTTCGAGGACTCACTCACTCATCACAAGCGGTTACTCTCATAACTGGTGCAATTGAGATTCTCATGTCAACATATGTAAACCAAAATCTAGACCTCCTTTTTGCTACAATTCCAATTCCTGAATTTCCTAGGGCACTAATGGATTTTGAGGGCCAGTCTAAATTTGCAAGAGTTTTGTTCCTATCAACATGATGCAGATTTTGGCATTAACTTCTGAACTGGGCTTGTAAAGTTGTATTAGAAGCTAAGAAATAAAGCAAGCAAGCACATGCAGGGAGGGGGAGGGAATATGATTGATTGCAAACACCCAGGTTTTGAAACGATGCAGAGCATATAAAAAGAATAATAACAGAACTGAGACGCCACAATTATTTGGACTTCAGTGCAGTGTTACAGAATTGTATATGAATCTGCTATAGTGGCAGATATGTCTTATGAGCAAGCCCCTCCAGCAGTAACAACTGCACTGCATGGTGTGTCCCAATATCCTTTGCAAATGTTGCACAGATTACTGGATACAGTTCTCTGACTGTGCATGCAATTGCTCCATAGGTACTCTGGTAAATACTGGTACTACTTTCTTGGGTTATTTATGTCACTGGGACGATAGCCCTGGAAAAAACAATACTGAGTCTCTTAACAATCCTTAAAAATTACTCCTTCACAAAATAAGCCATATGGATGTCAGTTTTCTCCAGAACATTAATAGTTAACTGATAGCAGTACAGCAAATGAATTAGACTGTGACAAAAACTTATCTCACTGTAGTTTTGTTTGCTGAGGCTTTTGTTTGTCTGCAGAGGCTTTTAAAAGCAAAGTGGGGGGGGCAATGTGCTAGCTATCCCATTCATCAAAGTCCATAGGTGCACAACCATAGTTAGTTAATGTGTGTTTGAGCTTTCCAAACTAATACACTGCCCTAAACAGAAACAGGAAACATGCACATCTAGGCTGCTGATACAATATGAAAAAATAGTAAATGAGATAAAATTAAATGCATTTACTTTTTTTGTCATTTATATTTTTATTCTTTGTTATTAGGAAGTGTAGGTGTGACTGGAGACTATAGGTTGGCTGGGGGTATGATCTATATATTTACTACTGCAGAAAAGCCGACCATGACACAGAAGTGCTATGGTGCAGATTTTCTGCTTCTACCAAAGTTGCAGATACATACTAATGTATAATGTAAAGCAAGGAGAGATAAGGAGGCCTTCCTGTCCCATCTTCCAAAGGATAAGCCCACACAGCTGTTGTGCAAACATCAGTCAGAAGCTGCCTGGTCCTGTACTTACCCCTCTTGGGTATGACTTCATCATATCCCTGTTATCAAGTTGGGACATTCCTACTCATAAATTGTATTCTACCCCCCCAAAAAAAAATCATACTCACACTTTTCTGTCCTTCCTTGCCTTTACATAAATGCAAAGGTGCACAAATGAATCTTATTCTGTTTATTTATTTACTTGTGGGAAACTTATCTTGGGACCGTATACAAAATGCAATAAGTTACTGTGAGGACATTGACACAAGATGGACTACATATCTAAGGTGTGAAAGCTGGTTCAAAAGACAAATCTTTTCGAAAAAAAAGACAAAAGACAAAGTTTATGAATTCAACTTTTTTGTTGTTTGTTTATTTATTCGTGGCCTTTGTATACTGCTCTTCTTCCTGAAAGGATTGAAAACAGCTTCCAGAAAAATAGTGAAATATGAGCCAGTTTGGTATAGTGGTTAAGAGTGGCAGACTGGAGAACCAGGCTGGATTCCCCACTCCTCTACATAAAGCCAGCTGGGTGACCTTGGGCCAGTCACAGTTCTTTCAGAGCTCTTTCAGCACCTAAAAACAAGTCTAGCTTGCTGTTAGCATAACGCTAAGCAGGCCCATAGCTACAGTGGGGCATCTCGGGGCTAGGTTCCCCAACTTGCTGGCAAGGCCCCCTGACTTCCCATCCAGCCCAGGGCATCGCAGCCTTCTCCCCCTGATTAATTTGATTGGTCAGTGCCCCCCCCAAGAAATTTAAATGCCCCTTTGATTTAAAAAATCCTGTCTACTGGCCTGACGCTAAGAGCTAGAACTTGCAGCTGCCAGACAATCACAGTCCTAGGATCTCCTGGCTATTCTACACACAATGTCATATGAGAATTATTATTAATTATTAGTGAAATATGATTTCTCAAAAACTGCAAACCTGCAACCAATGCTCCCTCTAAGCCATTGAATCTTGTGAGCAAAAGTTATACTTTGTGAGCTACTGGCATTAAAGTTGTGAGCAAGCGATCTGGCTGTTGCATAAATTAGTTTGTTCTGGAGCCATCCTTCCTGAGCTAAGACAAAAATGTGTGAGCCAGAGGGTAAAAAACTATGAGCTAGCTCACACTAACTCAGCTTAGAGGAAACACTGACTGCAACTTATTGACAGCAAGATCAAAGCCAGTGTGGTGTAGTAGCTAAGAGTGCCAGGTTCCAGTTTCCACTTATGCCATGGAAGCTCTCTGAGTGACCCTGGGCCAGTCACATTCTCTCAGCCTAACCTACCTTATAATGGTGTTGTAAGGATAAAATGGAGGAGAGGAGAATGATGTCAGCTGCTTTGGTTCCCCACTGGGGAGAAAGGTGGGGTATAAACGAATTAAATAAATAAAATAAGATTGACAAGACTGCCTGATACAGTTCACAGGCTATGAGCCAAGAGTCCTTTAGTTGTGTCTCTGGCCCTGAGCATGCTTTAAGCACCTGTAAGCAAAAGAAAGCAAAGTTAACTCAGGACTCAGCTGCTGCTAGCCAGCTGCCAGCAAGTCTTCCTGACTCTCCCCTTCCAGCTACTGCCAGAGTGTTGATCTTTTTTTTGAGAAATAAAATTGCAGTGTGCCATATCACTTCACCTAATCTCCCACATGGGTTAAATTAACTTGTGGCCAATTAACTGTAATCATTGATAACATATCAGGGAGGATGATGAATATAGGCCCCTGCCACACAGGGGGGGGAAACACCAGCAAAGTGTGGCTTTTTAAAGCTGCACCAAAAAGACACGCAGCGGCAGGATCACATAGATCCCCTGAGCCATCGCGCACTACCTCCCCGGCATGATCAGATGCCAGGGGGAAGCCACTGATAGGGGAGCGAGGCAGCCGGGAGCCGGGATTGCTCCGGACGAAGTGCACGGCGGCGATCCCACGGCCGCGCTTGATGTGGCATGCCTGGTAAGTCCACCTCTGGGAGTGGTTCTTTTTTACTGCGGGGCTTTGGCTTGAAGGGCCGGATCGGGGACGGGTGCACACCGCTTCCCAGATGTTGCGGTGAGATCGCACCCGTTTGCTGCACCCCCGATCCGTCCCTCTCCCGGGCCAAAACCTTCATTGTGACCGGAGCCATAATAGACCAGATAGAAGGCATGAAACATCAAGCCAAGTTCAAGATCTTTGTCAGACACATTTTATATTTATTTACTTACTTAATTGTGCAAAGTTTATAACCCACCTTTCTGAACTCATAAGGGCCATAAAGGTGCCTAATAAATTAAAATATACATAATAAAATTACATTTTAAAACCATTGAAACCAGCAAAAACACATCATTAAAACAATTAAAACTGGAGCTAAAATACATAAAGAAACATAAACATAACAATTAAAACATTGGGCAGGAAAGAAGGATCACCAAGGGAATGCCAAATGAAACAAAAAGTCTTCACCCGCTGCAGGAGATGGCAACAGAAGGGGTCAGATCAGTCTCCCTGGGGAAGGGGTTTCAGTCAGACCTTTGGTGCTACAACTGAGAAGGCCTCTCCAGGGTTCGCCACTATCCTTATATCAGAAGGTGGGAAACCCAAAGCAGGGTTTTCAGGAATGACTGTAGTGGTTGGGCAGGTTTATAAGGGAGTAGGCAGTTCCTCAGGTATGTTGATCCCAAACTATATAGAGTTTTAAAGGTCAACACTAGTACACTGAATTTTGCCTGGGAACAGATTGGAAGTTGGTGTACATGGGCCAAGGCTTGTGGTCACACGGTCATTGTGATCGGGTTTCACCGCTGTTCTCTCTCGCATTTAAAATTTCTGATCAGACACCACATCTGCCTCCCACACCAAAGTGGGCTCAGTCGCACAATCCTCCTGGTTCCCTAGCGAGTTTTCTGACACCAGGAAAATCAAGTACTTTCTGGAAATTTGTGCTTTGAATCCGCAATTTCAATGATCTGGACAGCCATCTCTTGTGCAATGATTGCGATTAGGTCATCTCCTTTGAGCGCATGAGCAATCCTGCACTGAATATATTCATTGCATGAACGTTCAAGCGCACATAGACTTCTTTTCTCTAAACTTCTTCTTCTTTTCCCTCCCGCCCCCCCCCCCCATCGATCCCTGGATTTCTTGGTTTCCAGCGAGCCTCCTCTTGCCAACTGGCTTCCTTCTCTGCCAGGTCCACTCCAATGTCCACTGCTGCCCCCCCTCCCCGATCCTGTGCACTTTCACCGAAACCTGCTTTCCAGCCCCTCTCTTCATGTGGTGCTGGGAAGGGGGCAGAGAAGCCTCCTCTTTCCCCTCTCATCTCCAAGGCTGATCTCCTCCCTCCCCAAACGCTGAGAGGGAACTGTCATTTGTCTCCCCCACCATTACCGCGGGGGAAGGCCGTCCTACACGAATGTTTGGGTTTTTTTTGCCAAGCTGCCGCCGTCGTGTGCAAGAGCAATGCAATGTATAAACCTTAAAGCACTTGGCTGTATGTGGCCAGGTAATGTTGTTCGCTGTTCGTGGGGGGAACTTGCTGCTGCCCCACTAAAGGGGGCTGGGGGTGGGGAGGAGAGTCCCTCTCCTGCTCTCTCTGGGGCTGGTGATTGAAACCTGCTGCTGGCTGGGCTGTGGAGGACCGTGCGTAAATAATGCTGGCAGCCCAAGTTCCTCCGCTGGACCTGGTTGACGGAGGGAGGGCAGCCTGGGAAGCAATGTGTCATCCCGGGAGCCAGGGAGATGAGAAGCCACACCAGAGGACTTGGCAACAGTGAGAGGAGACTCGCCTGGAGGTCCTGATCTGACTCGGCCCCCCTCCTCAAAGGCACCCACGTCCAGGGGGCTGCTGGTTGCCCGCGAGACTCAGCCACGCACTTCCCCAGACCCAGCTGGGATCGCAGCACCAGAAGCAGCAGGGGGGGCAGCAGAGGTGGGGGGAGGGTCCTGGGCAGCCACACTACTCCATTTATGCTTGCTTTCAGCTGCAAGCCTAGGGTGAGAGTGTTTCTGAGCCTGCACAGAGTGCCCTGCTCTCCACCACCGTTGCTTGGGCAGCGCAGTTATCTGGACGGTGCCCGGAGTCTCATCGCACGATGCAAGCGGTTGGGGGAGGGTTGTGTGAACATCCCAATGTGAAAAAAAATATTCCCAATCAAATCTATTGTGAGAACAAATCGGGATAAGCTTGCCGTGTGACCACAGCCTAAGACTATAGTGATACAGTTGCCATGGCACACTCCTGTCAATATCCTGGCTGCAGAATTCTGCACCAATTGAAGTTTCCAAATACTTTTCAAGGGCAGTCAGTCCCGCATAGAAATCTTTGAAGTAATCTAATTTTGATGTAATCAGGGCATGTACTGCAGTGGCCAGATCTTTGTAGCTGTCTTCCAGTCATCTACCCCTATAGTGAAATTGACACTGCTCCTGTTTGCTCCGTGGCTGTTAGAAACCAGTCATCACGTGCATGCTTCAATATGGTGGGTGGATCAGAATAGACTGGCAAGGAACCAATGGTCTAGTTCTTACTGAGATCATTAGGTCTCTGTCTGGGCTGTACTGGGCTGTCAATCAGGGAGAAAAATCCATTTTAATTTCAGATCTAGGATTCGGGGGGCGGGGGAGCCTTTTTTCCTACTTATTCCAGTTTCCAAATTATCTTGTTACCATACCAGGATTTCCTATGGAAATCCCAGAAATCAGTCTGGGGCAGCTGTTTTTAAGCTAGTGGCTCCAAATTTGTACTGGAAGTAACTCTCCATCTGTGCTAAGGACTCCCCAAGTTTCAAATTGGACAGAGAGTTTTACAGACCGCTGAAGAAGGTGCCCCCCACATCCTTCTCTCCATTGTTCCAGTGGGGACAAATAGCTCTCTATACTTCCTATCCTAGTTTAATATGTAAAAGTAAAGGAAGGAGAGAACTAGCCCCGGACTTACGTGGCTGGCATAGGCCCCACTGCTGGCTCCAGAGCCACATTGCTGTCCACCTCCTAGTAATAATGTTCCTGCTGCTGGCTGCAAGGCTTCCCACACAGCAACCTTCCAATAAATGTACAAAAGAGGGGGAGGGGAGACCAGGAAATCAACCCCCCAGGCTCGCATGAAAGAAAATTGGGGGTGGGTGAGGGTCCAGAAATGTAAAAATTAATAATCCACGCCACAGCTCCAAGATCAGAAGCAGATCAGGGATGGGCAGATGAGAAAAAGTCATACAACAATTATTCCCTTCCAAGGTAGCCTTTGCTGAAGATTATCTCTGAGGCTGGACTCCAGCAGTGCTGGTGTCAGCAGTGGGCAGGGTGGGGGCACATGCTGAGGCCCACTCCTGCTGTGACATAATTGTGTTTTCACACTGCAAACTTCACAAGTTGAGAATGGGAACTTTATTATTTTATAGTGATGGATGTAAACTCTCACCAAAGCCAAGGGAGAATTTGCTCACTCTATTTACCCATATTCTCCCTCTCTTTGGTAATAGCAAATCAATGGACATGAAAGAGATTTTTTTTAAAAAAATAATTTTTTTGCATGTCATAGATACAACAGGAAAAGGTCTTGCAAACATTGTGCTGGACATAGCAATAGAAAAGTACGGATTGTTGATGTCTAATATTTGTGGCCAGTGCTATGGTAATAGTGCAAAAGGAGTGCAAGCCATTGTTTGTTCTGGGGGGGGGGGGGTTTGTACCTTGATCTTGCACAGAACTGGAGAATTGTGTTGGTGTGTGCTGTATACAGCCATGGAAAGGCAAAAGAATGGGGGGGGTTATATTCCATTGTATTTATTCTTTTTTTTTTCTTTTCTGGAGCAACAATATGCTGGAAACTGGCCTTTCAGCATTTGCCAAAACTGACCCTGAAAGCTCTGTCTCAGAAAGAGCTCAGACATCTTGGAAAGTTACATATTGGAGTAGATGCTGTTTTGGTTTTGCTGCACTTACCACAATTAGTTGATGCATTAGAAGTGCTTCCTCATGGTATATCATTGGCCATCTTTGTACCCAATTATGGCCCTCAAGGCATTGAAGAGTTAAAAAAAATAAACTTTTTTTTTTAATTCATATGTATAAAACCAATAATTAAAGATTTGGATTATGTTATTTTTGGAGGATTAAATTTGCAGCATCAAAGATGTAACTTCAGGTTTTAAAAACCAAGTGAAGTAAAGCTTTTTCTCTCTTTTTTTAGCTATGGTTCCTTTGATTCTGCAATGCTCCCTCTAAGCTGTGGAGTCTTGTGAGCAAAAAATTCTACTCTGTGAGCTACTGGCATTAAAGTTGTGAGCAAGCAATTTGGCTACTGCATAGATTAGCTTGCTCTGGAGCCATCCTTCCTGATCTAAGACAAAAATGTGTGAGCAGGAGGCTAAAAAACAGTGAGCTAGCTCACACTAACTCAGCTTGGAGGGAACACTGGTGTTGAGTGGTAAAATTAAGTTCCCTTCTCTCTATGGGATGGTTCCAAATGAAAATCTTCAGTATGTTGGAATTTTTAAGACGCTTAAGCATTTTGGAGGGATATGAATTGACCTCCTCACTTTCGGTGATGAGAGGGAGAAGCTTTTCTGCAGGCCCTTATACTGAGGCTCCTCCGGAGCACTCCTGTAGAGCACTGAGGCCTACTAATTAACATCTTTTAGTAAACCCCAGCCCCAGGGATGTCTGACTTGCCTCGACTATAGAAAATAATTCTGCCATGGAGTTTTGCCCAAAAACTAGAGTGTCCCCCCCCCCAATGTCCCCGATGTGTCTACATCACTTTTGGGTCATGTAGGCACATCACGTTGATTTCCAGCGTCTGTCCTCACTCCCAGTAAGTGTACCTCCCACCCCCTGCTGGCTGCTCTGAGGGACCTGGCAACCCTAGGTCACATGCTTCCAAGAGCTGCCCCCAACCAGCAGTTTAGCTGCAGTATTCTGTGTTACCTGAGGCCTCCAAACACTTAAATGGTAGCCCCAAGTAAATTGCATTACAATTGTCCAGTCTAGAGAGAACTAAGGCATGGATCACTGTGGCTAGATATGATTGACCCAGGAATTAACATAGTTGATGCACAGTGGAAGCTGGACAAAAGCACTCCAAACTGCCAGAGCCACCTGGTTTTCTAAGGTGACTGTTGTGTTGAGTAGCACTCCCAGGTTGCAAACCTGACTTTTCAAGGGGACTATAACCCATTCAACCCATTCAAGAAAGAAGAGATCTCAAGTCCCAGGTCTGCCTTTCTACTAAATCAGAGAACTTCCATCTTGCTAGGATTAAGTTTCAGCTTATTCACACTCATCACACCTATTACTGACTTCAAGTACCAATTTAGAATATCCACAGCATTCTTAGAATTAAGTGGGAAAGAAAGGTAGAGCTGGGTATCATCTGCTTATTGGTGAAACCACAGCCTGAATTTCCTGATGACCTCTCCCAGTACTTTCACATACATATTAAATAGTATGGGGGATAAGACTGAACCCTGTAGCACCACACAGGTCAACAACTATGGGGCAGAGCAGGAATCCCCAGCACCACCCTCTGACACCACCTTCCAAATAGGACTTGAACCACTGTAACATGATGTAACTCGCAAGAAGTTTTCCAACAGACTAGTACTTAAGGAGGTTCCCCCCACCCCCCAAACAGGTCTAATCATGCATGGGTGGTACAACCCTCACCCTCAAGGAACCATTTCCCATTTCACACTCCCCATACCTACTCAGCCAGCCCCCTCTGACAGCTTTTATCAGCCAGGAATGCAAGCATCAAGAATACAGGAGGTAGGTCTCAGTGTTACTATTAAAATGGGAGGTTCATTCCCAAATTGAGAGATTTTTTTTAAAAAAATACAATGTTAGATTTTCTGCACAACATCCTAGTTTGACTACTTGCATGGGGACCAAAACTTCATAAGTAGATATAGTTACATTTTCCCTCCCCCACTATTTTCTCTTTTCCCTGAAAGTCTCTGATATGAGTTCCCAATGGATGCATTTTAAAAACAATTTACACACTTTAAAGTGTTATATAATATTTGTGTTTTAAAACACTTGTCTGATTTATACTTCCCCAATTGTTTTCAGTGTCTCAAGTGAAGGGTACACCAGTACTTGAAACACATCTGGCACTACAAAGTTGGAACATTAAAAAAACAAACTTTGTTGTTATCTGCAGGGGTCATTTCGTAGAAAAAGAGGTGCAGGAGCTCATTAGCATAACTCATTAGCATAACTCATTTGCATATGCCACACCCCCTGACATCACCGGAAGTGTGTCAGAAGGCAACACCCACCACTCAGGCTCCACTGGACTGTTTTGGATTGCTAGCTATGGGGGGGGGGACCCGCAGATCTGCCCTCACAGAGGAGGGAGAGCTTGTACCTGAAAGAGAGCTTGTACCTGAATAAACCTTGGTCTTAAAGGTGCCACTGGACTGTTTTGGATTCCTAGCTATTGGGGGAGGGGGAGGAACGTGCAGATCTGTCCTCGCAGATGAGGGAGAGCTTGTACCTGAATAAAACTTGGTCTTAAAGGTGCCACTGGACTATTTTGGGCCGGGGGGTCGGGGAGGTCTGCAACTTACCTGGCTGCTTCTTGCTTCTCGTGGCCTGACTGAGGGCTGCTGGGAGCAGGGGGCGGGGCTTGTTGCATGTGCCCACCCCTGAGCTCTTTACTGCCGGAGCTCCGCTCCTGTGCGCTCCTGCAGGAAATGACCCCTGGTTATCTGGAGATTGATGCAGCTCCCCTTTTTGAACATAGGGTTCTCTAGAACATAGCATTGTGTTAAGAAGTACAATGTAAAGAAAGAGATGACACACTGAGACAAAGAGTAATCTCCCTTTCCTCTGGTGGAGGAGACAACTGTGACTTCAGCGGTAATAGCCAGGTCCTTCTTGATCCACAACCTCCACCATCTTCCTCTGGGTCCATTGAGAAGGCAGCAGGTGAGTTTGGTGATGTGTGGGAGGAGGAGAAGCAACAGCAGCAAAGATTGCTCGAATAGGCCTGAGAGGGAAAGGGCTGATGGAGCAGCACAGGGCTGATGGAGCAGCAGCTGTTGCCAAGACTGTCCAGTAATAATTTCAGGGGGCTCTCACTATAAAATGGGCTTTCTATCAGTGTGAAAATCCTGGCAGATGTCCAGCCCCTAATACCAAGTCTAGGAATAATTTGCAAAACAAACTAAATGCTGCCCACAAACCATACTTTTGGCAAGTATTGTTTGCTGATTTTGCCAATCAAGGCAAAGAGGGGAAAAGCAATGTACATATGTGTGTGTGTGTGTGAATATCTCTGTATTTATGCCATTACTTTGCATCCCTGCACAACTATGCAAAGTAAACTATGTAAAACTGAATTTTTCAACAGAATTTTTCAACCATACTAAATGATCTGCAAAGTTACTTAGAAAAATTATGAGGGGCCACAGTCTATATTACTCTATATAGCATGTTGAGTCCAGGATCCTCCTATGGAATTTTGCATCATTTAATGTGTCATGTTAATTCTCATACTTTGCCTCAGTTTTGTTTTTAGACTTCTTGTTGGTTTTCTAGCCCTAATCCTATTCCATTGTTTATTGAAGAATAACCCCAGTGAATTATTAAATGTGAGAGCAGACAGATGGAATGCATTCATGCTTTGAAGTTAGGAGTACACAAACATCAGAATTTAGTTTATTTTACTTTTCAAGGATGATCACAAGAAGAAAGAAGTAGACTGGTCAATGGCATTTAGTTTTGCCTTCCCCTCCCTACACTTGTGTACAAGGGTTTTTGCCTTGTATTCACATGCGATTACACACACTAAAAATCCACTTTCAGTAGACTTTCCAACTGGATTTCATGGTGTGAACTAGCAAAATCCAATTCGAAAGTGCATTGAAAGTGGATTATTTTAGTGTGTGATTGCAGCCTGAAGTTGGTCAAATATATAATGTTTTTCCTCAAACCCCCTTCATCTTCATCTTCACTGTTTCTCAATTTCACTTCTTTTTGATCATTTCTGTTCATAGTTCTTTACCTACTCTGCCTAATCTGATGGAAATCAAATGGCTGAGATTTTAATGGCATCTGGATTAGGCAGCAATGAAAGTGTAGACATTAGATGTTAAATATTAGATACAGGGAGTTTTATTGTCATGTTTTTAACTGTGAAAGGCTAGTCTAATGTGAGCCTTGTTGATTCCATCCATTTAGAGATTCTTAAAACGGTGACCATGCTCAGCAGGTGAACATGTTTTCAACCGTAGCAGTCACTCATAAGCCAAGCCTCAGAACAATTTGTGGTTTGACTTTAGCAGTGCACTAATGACTTTGTGGCTGCACAATACCTGCACTGGTGAAGCTTCATTACCTTCTGCCTTGCTGTTATTTTTGCACCAATGCAGGAGGTGATATCATTGTCCCTCCAGGGTCATGGATGGTTGGGTTAGGGTTGCCAGGTTCCTCCAGGCAGCCGGTGGGGGGATGGGGAGTGGGCTTACTTGGAGAAGGAAGTCTCACTCAGTGTTTCAGTGATATCCCCAATATGACTTCCAACATGACCTGGAAGTGACATAGGCATGTCGGGGATGTTGGGGCAACACTTTGGTTTTGGGGCAAAAACATTATGGTAGTTAATTCTATGGCAGAATTTTACCATAGAGTTTTTGCCCAAAAACCAAAGCATCACCCTGATGTCCCCAACATGTCTATGTCACTTCTGAGTCATGTTGAAGTCATGTCAGTGATGTCGCTGAAACATCGGGTTTTAAAAAAAATTCTTTCTTTCAAAACAAACAAACAAAAAAAGGAAGGTGGGATTTAAAGTCCATTAGCTAAATAAAGTTTATATATTCACACACACAATGTCACACACACACACACATATATAAAAAGAGACAAAAATATAACACCAATGATGGTGGATCTACACATTAGTTTCTATAAACAGTTTCCAAATACCTAAAAATAAGTCCATGTTCAATTGTCACCTGAGGCCAGGTTATTAAATGATACTGGGTAGGGAGAGGGATTTACAAATCTCATAAGGCTGTGTCAAAATCTGTATGTGCAAATGGTGCTGATCCAACCATTAATCTTGATAACACAGACTTAGGCAAACACTAAATGCTACTCTTTCCTTTTTACTAGCAGGGAGTTTGTTTGTTTTTTAATGTGAGAAAGCATTTAAAAATAAGATTTCCCACTTGCACCCTAAAGTGCTGCACTCCAGCATGCAACTGTCTTGTAATTCATGTCTCAATTTGAAAGAGCAGAACTTCGAGGTAAGAAGGTGTGGCTTCCCAGCAGCTTGGGGAATATTTTTTTAATTAAGTACTATAGGTTTCCTTATTTCCAGTCTTGAGTTTCTACTCTATTTATATACTTCAGCTGTGTTACACCCAATTCATAAATGCCCAAGAGGGAAAGGAAGTGATCCACAGGACCACTGTGAAATCACTCTGCAGGCTTACACCATCACCGCTGCAATCACCACCATGTTTTTCTGGTCAAGTAAAGGTTTATTCAACATAAAATGTTTGCAGTTGGGAGGCAATTACAGCAGCCTCCTCTGGACAGGCTGTGAAAATGTGCAGTTGCTTCTTTCAAACAGGGCAGACACCAAGGTAGTGGCTGCTGTTGCTGTTTCTTAAAACCACATCATCCAGAAATATTTGTGTTAGCACTAGACATAAAGAATAACATGAAGAACTTTCCAGCATTTCCCTAGACTTCTTTCCAGATATGCATCTTTCTCTCCATTCTGTGGTCACATTTGAGGAGGAAAAATAAATAAATAGATCCATGGTATGACTCAGTGTTCTTTCTAAATTAGCATGCAAGCATACAAAAGGCAAAGGATCCTCAGCATTGCAAGGAAGCCACTGTAGCCAAATAGGGAAAGGTGAGAGCCCCTTCACCATTCCTTACCTCTGAGGCCTGCCAAAAACACACTCACCCCAATCCACAAATCTCATTGCTTTCAGTGGGACTTCTAATAACTAACTTTTGCAGGAAGGGGGGCACTAGCTTTCATATGTATGCTATTTTAAGCATCTTGGAGGAAACATGAGATATAAATGCATTAAATATTGTCAAAGTGTTGGGAATTGTATGTGTGTATAGATATATGTGTGTGTGTGATGATTAACACATGCACATACTTGATGAATTAAGATGCCTCTCAGATAGTGTGGCCAGTTCTGGGTTGGAAAATTTCTAGAGGTTTGGGAGTGGACTTAGGGAGGTGTAGGTCCATGGAAGAACTGCCCATTCTGGAGAATTACGGAATAGTATTGTCTGGTGACCTTATTCTGGCTTTGAGCATATTGATACCTAGGTTCCATCACCAAAGTCCCTGCAGGATTACTTCTTTCTAGACTTCAGGCTTCCTAATAAAATATTCACAGATGCAGGCACTAGAACCAAGCTGGCCTGACTCAGCATGATTGGCTGGTGATACTCTTAGCTGGAGGCTGCACTTAAGCAGGCTGAAAAGTATGAAAGAGGAAGAGGTAGCAAGTGGGCTTGACTGGAGACCTGGAGTTTTTGAGTGTTAAGTATAGCCAGGACTCTCTGTTAGGCAGCAGAGTGCACTAGGCTTACACACAGCAGCTTCTTGGTACTATACATGTGCACTAGTAAAGTTTACAGAGTTAAATGGAGCCTTTTGTCAGTTTCAAGGAACTACATTCTAGATCGTATAAGTTGAAAGATAGGGATAGAATCTACTCTAACTAGCTATGATGGGTGTAGATGCAGAATGCATGTCTTGCATCCAGGACTGTAGCTAGGAATTTTTTTCCTGGGGGGCTTTCAAATTGTTAAGGCGGCTTGGGGTAGTGTTGCTATTTTGTTTTTAAAGGCAATATGCCTCCTGTGGCTTGTGTGCCTTTTTCCAGGAATGGCAGGTGCCTTCCTAGTTGCTGGCCCTGAGGGGGCAGTGCTGAGTGATTCATGTGGAGAGAAGAGCACAGCAGCCAGTGATTGACTTCCTGCCCAAACTACAGGCAACTGGGAAACTTCATCAACTCCCGAGAAAGGCCCTTGAAAGGAATGGAGACGAGGAAAGGGAACCTGAAGTCAGTTGGGCCAGGGAGAAAGAGGAAGGTGGGAGGGAGGATAAGGGGGCTGCTGTGGTTGCTTCCCTCTCCCCTTGCAGCAACCTTGTGTGGCTGGAGTCCCAAGCTGACTGCCCTCTCCTCAGGTGCTGCCAATGGGGTTCGTGCCTCCACAGCAGCTGCCTGCAAGGCAAGAGATGGCTGGAGGATTCCCCCCCAAACTTCCTGCCAAACCTCCTCACAACACCCAGTAGCTGCCTTGCAACCCAGCCCCCCTCAGTGTCTGGCTGCGGCCTCCTTGCTGGGCAGCCAGCATTGTCTCCTGCCACCATCCTCCATTCCTGGCAGCTGCCACCACTTGCACATCCTTAATCCCCTTTTCACCTCCTAATCAAGTGATGACCCTTGGCCCCCACCCAATCAGCCACAGGCATTTTCCTCCTCTGAGCTTCTTGAGGCTGTTTTTAGGATGCTGTTCACTGTGGCACAGTGTGGGTGCATGCACCTTTAAATAAATGCTAAAAACTGACTTAAAAAAAACATTTTAGACAGAAAATCTTGTGAGGCTGTGCAATTAAGTAAGGAGGCTGAGCCCTGAATAGCCCCACTGTAGCTATGGGCCTGCTTGCATCCATGGTGCTAAAGATGGAGAGCATGCTCCGTCTTTGTGTGCCCAAGAGAGATGTGTTCAGCCAGAAGAAAGGAAGTCTTGTCCCTAAGAATAGTATTCTACTTCAGTGGGATAGTATCCCTTAACAGGAAGGAGAGGATGCTCTGTATGTCCTGACCTCTCTATCTGTCTCTAAATCAGACTGAGGTGATGAGAGAGGAGGTCCTAAAACTGATAGACAACTTAAAAACAGATAAATCACCAGGCCCAGATGGGCATACATCCGAGAGTTCTGAAAGAACTCAAATGTGAATTTGTGGATTTCCTTAAAAAAATATGTAATCTTTCCTTAAAATCAGCCTCCATTCCTGAGGACTGGAAGGTAGCTAATGTCACTCCCATCTTTAAAAAGCTATAAGTTTCAACTAAGTTTTTAATATGGGCCCTTTATTCGACTTCTTTCCTACCCTTGTGGAAAATCTAATCACTAGACAACACTGGATTTCATGTGGTGGCTGCTGTTGAACAGTAGCAAGCCTGGGTGAGTCACACAAGCTGCATTGTAAATTATTTAATTGATAAATTATAGTATGGCATTGTGTGTAGAAGGCAAGAGATGTTTCAGAGGTGATTTGCCATTGCCTGCCTCTGTCATGACCCTGGTTTTCCTTGGAGGTCGCCCTTCCTAATACTAGCCAAGGCCAACCCTGCTTAGCTCCCGAGATCTGACGAGATCAGGCTAGCCTGGGCTACTCAGGTCAGGGCAGTAGTAAGTCACTCGGTGGCGCTGGTGAGCCCAGCCCCATTAATTACTCCGTCAATGATCAAAACAGCCCTGGAAAGTGTCCTGCTCCCTCCCTCTGTCTTTTACTGGCAGAAACCCATGCCTGAAGGCTGGAAATACTGTGTAGTGGCCTAGCAAAGGTCACTGAGAGCATTTGCTTCTTAAGACTACAGGCACTGACTGTTTTATTTTAGTGGAGTTTAATCCCACCTTTTCTTTTTCTTTCCTTTCTTTTTTTTAAAGATTTCAGGCTTTTCTGCAAACCTGAGGCAGGTGGGGTCACACTTTTGCTATTAAAATATATGATAATAGCATACAGCTTCCATAAATTATCAAATTGGAGTCAGGCAATAAAATTGGTACATTAAGTTCCAAATGCACATACAACTATTGGTGTCCATAGATTTTAAAAAAAATTAAAATCAGGTCTCTTCTGGGTTATCAATTTGATCATGTTAAATAATTCCCAAACCTTTTTTAAAACCAGTTTAATCTTTTTGACCTGATATTCTATTTCCCACATTTTGCAAAAAGATAACCATGAATCTGTCAGCTTATATAATGTAGGTTCATGAGTGTTTTTGCTAAGAATGTTTTCCACATAGTTTAGAAGACATAATAAAGGATTAAATACACTGCTATTAATAAACGAATGCATTTCATTAGGTGCAGATGAGGGGGGAAGCAACTTTCAAGAGAAAATTGTTGGAAAATCAGATATGGAAGAGAATGCATCATCAGCTCATTAATGTGCTATTTAGTATGTTCAGCTTTTGTCTTTCCTCTCCTTATTTAAGAAAGCTTGTAGGGGGAAGAAACAGACTTTGCACCCGTACAGCAACTGTATTCTTTAAGAAATCAGACAAAAAATATGTTTAGCTAACTGCTGCTAACCTTATGTTGCATATTGTTGTATTTTTTTCTCCTTCCTCTGTGACATCAAACCTGTGATTTTCATTCATTTCTAATGTGATGCCAAGCCCAGTTCTATCCTTCTTTCTACCCGTGACTCACCAAACTATCTCTTGACAAAATGAGAAGTCATAGAAAGAGGCTATTGCCAACAGATTCCGTTTCTCCCCCTCCATTTTCATTTTTTGATGCAATTTACTTTTTATGCAAGGAATAGAATGAATATGCAGTTTCTCCTACCATAACTGGCTTGTTTTAAATGGTGTCAGAATTCAAGAACATGACAAGGAAAATACAGCTGTAGCAGAGGGAACAAACCACACATAGCGTTGGAAACAGTGCATTCCTCTGCAGTTTTCAGCCACATTACAGAATGTTGGGAGAACACTTGATGTTACCCAGATAGGAAGCTTCTTTGAGATGAACCCATCTGATTTTTCCAAGTGCTGAGAAACGTAACCCTCAGGGTTCCTTTGGGGGCCATACATCCTTATTGTCACAGCTAATGGTTCATGAAATGGCCTTGGTTTGGCAGCACAATTGGAATTGAGGTTATGTTATAATCCTTGTGTGTAGCTCATGGCCACAGATTCATGCACCCAGTAGCTCTCTGTTATTGATGTTATGAAGAGTACGTTTGTGCCAAATGAAAATCTGAGCAAACCACATGACAGGCAGCAGTTACAGCATATGCAAAAAGATCCCCTCCCCTTCAAATTCAACTGCCACATTTTAGTACAGTGGAATCTCCAGTGATTTTAAGTTACTGAAACTTCCAGGGACTGGGTTGTCCCTTAAATTCGAGTTACAATTGTTGCAAAAAGGGGTGACCCCCCCCCCCCACTGAGCAGTAGGGATAACCTCCCTGCAGAATCTGTTCCCTTTTACTGAGAAAATGTCCTGTTGACTTAGGATATTTTTCTAATATGTCAAGATGGGTAGCTCTGTTAGTCTGTCTGTAGCAGTAGAAAAGAGCAAGAGGGCAGTAGCACCTTAAAGACTTAGACCCTTTCCTCACCTCAGTGTTGCCACTGTTTCCCCTGCTGATGTTTTGACTTTGTGGCATCCCTTCCACAAAAGGGCATGTATTTGGGGGGAGTTTTTTCTTGAATTCGGATCCAACTTGCCCCATTTGTTCTGCACTTCCTTTGAAAAGGGGTTTTGCGGCAGTGTCGTCATGTGCTTCACCAGTGATGAAACCGCCTTTCTTTTTGTGCGTGTGCAGGTGCAGTAATGTCATAATGTTATAACGTCATAACATTGTCAAAAAAAAAAAAAGGCTGGATGTATTGTGGGGAACAGCATGGTTGCTGCCATTTCAAAAGTCCCCTGCTTCTCCTTAGTGGTGAACTAAGAAAATGGCTGGCAATCATCGACCTGGATACAGCAATACATAACAGTGTTATTCAGTACTTATGAAGCACACTAAAAGTGTCCTCATGTACTTTGTCAGTGACAGAACCTTCTTTTTTTTTGCATATGCAGTAATGTTATAACAGCACAACATTGTAAAAACAAGAACACACTGAAAACTATAGGGGAAGAGGGGGAGAATGAAGAAACAACACAAGTGTGGAGCATCAAATCCTCTGCACTAAAAAAAGAAAAAGAAGGGAAAGGAACTTCATGGATGGGTAATTGCATGGAGAAGGCTACATGAAACATTTTTTCCCAATGTTATAACGTTGCTAAATTATATTGAAACAAATTCATGTCATTATGAATCAACATTACGCTTAAACAAAAACATTAGTGGATTGCTCATGGGACACCTGAGGGGGGCGGTTGCAGGGGCAGGAAAGGGGGTGATGCTGACGGCACAAGGGAGCAGCAGGAAACAAAATTTAAATTTGGGAATTTCTCACTGGAAAACTGCGAGTTCAGTTCTGAAGGGGAAAATAATCGTGCAAAAAATAGATTCGGAAAACATGGGGTAACAGGCCACTAAATTCGTATCTACTCCTGGGGAGGCAAAAAGTTGTGTGGAAAGTTTTACAAATTTTGATTATTTAAGAACACAGTTGCTGAGGTTTGCACTTGTGTGGAACTGATCGAACAAACTTTGTGGCAGGGTGTGGGTTTTTTGAGTCACTGCTGAGCAGTGATGCATGAAAGCTCATACCCTGCCACAAAGCTTGTTAGTCTTTAACGTGCTACTGGACTCTTGCTTTTTTTCTATTTCTAATATGTGCTTATATACATAGAGTTCCTAAAGCAAGTAATACAACCGTGTGCTTTTGTGTGATTTTCAGATAGAAAGTTTGCAATTCTTCTAGTGCCTCATTCCACTTCAAGCTACAGATAAATTATCAAACACCAACTGGATTTCTCACTCTCTGACACACACACACACACTCCTCTCCAATTCAAGCTGCCTTGAAATCTGTCTACAAACAATAAAGGATTTAAACGTCAAAATGCTAGAGGAAGATTTCTAGCCATTAAGGTCCATGTATTTTGCCTATCAGCTACCAGATCATGTAAAACAAGACAGCCCCATTTACAATAACCAAGGCAGCCAAAAACTCAACAAAATATTTTGCCAGAGCGATTGTATGTAAATAGAATTTTCCTGTTTCCCCAGAGTTGGTTCGAGTGGGTGCCTGAAGGCAATCTGATAAATTTGTTGCGATATCATTTCACTCTGTATCATCCAACAGTAGGAGAGTGCCGGATTTACACATAAGCTAAATAAGCTACAGCTTAGGGCCTCGCAATCTGCTGGAGCCTTATTTGTCATTTTTAAACCCTTTAATTATGTAATTATTTCTGTGATTTTGTAAACACATCCTTTATTATTATTTTTAATAGATATATATATATATATATATTAATTTTTTCTGAGACCAGCTGATGTAATTTAAAACAGTAGGGGGCCTCTGGGTTTTGTATAGCTTAGGGCCTCAGCAAGTCTAAATCCGGCCCTGGCTGCAGCATTTTTAAAATTTTAAAATTTTAATTCATAACATATAGGAATACAGATATAATAAATTCAGATAAAATAAACATATAACCATCATTAATCCATATATTTAAAAACGATGAGTATTACCTATAAGATTTTAAGTATCTAAAATATTAGTATAACTCTTATAAAACTTATATAAATGTGCAGTATTTTAACATATTCACTTAACTTGCTTCAATCCGAAATTGATTTGACAGGTTAACTAATCCCCAATTTTAAAGACAAAAAAAAAAAAGCTTTGATGATATGCTTTCTACCAAAAAAAAAAAAATTAGCACTCAAACAGGTGGACAATATCACCCTAAAAATTATTATAAGAATAATGGATCTTATAATATAAAACTGTAAAGAGGAATAAAAATTAGAGAGCTAAAAGCTGTACATATAAGATAGTGGAGAACAGGATCTGTCAGCCACATAAGCAATCGAAATCACTTTCTGCTGCAGTGCACTATGTGCTTGTACCAGTCGAAAGTTTGCTTTGCTACACTGACTCTGCTAGTGGAGTTTTCCCAGTTTCCCTTATTTAGTCCACTGTTCTCCCAGTACAGGGGGCTTTTGTTCCCTCCAAACCACAGCAATGCCTTTTCTGATCCAAAGAAGACTGCTATGGGAAACAGAAGACAGGACAGATGTGCTTTTTTGAGCACTGTACTATCCAAGTACATGCCTTCACCTGCAGCTGGAAAAAACAGCAATTGGGTAAAAAAACCCCACTTCAGGTGGTGTAAAGCTATTTTATACTGAGTCAGACAATTGGTGTCTCAAGTGGGGATGTGTGTTTTGGATATTTATGCCCCAAATATATATCTGAAATATATTTATTGATATTTTTAGGTGTATTTGGTATCTGGATTGATATTTGGGACTCTCGAGAAGACTGGTGTCTTGGTCCTAAATATTTCTGTAAACATTTGGGAATATTTGGGAATATCTAGGACTGGAATTTTAAGGGTCCTCATCCTGTTTGTTCAACATTTAACAGGTTTCTTGGACAACATGAAGGAACAGGGAGGGAGGAAGCTCTCCCAGGCAAATTGGATCCCATGATGGGGAACATACTAGTGCTGTCTGCCCAGTCATGGCTGTCTGAGCATAGAGTAAGAAGATGAAAAGCAGGTTTGACTGCAGCTTGACTCCATTGCAGAGTGAGATTTTTTTTGGGGGGTGCTGGTGTGCTAAGGATTGAAGCCCAGATAGAATGCATTCTCCAGGGTAGAGAAGGCACTGCCAAGTCTAAAACAGTGCCAGAATGGTTAACAATGCAAGTAATGGAAGCTATAAAAAGGGTTTTGTATTTTTAAGCTTCTTTTAAAAAATGGAAGCTCTGCCCCAGTGAATTGAACAGAAAGGACTCTGGCAAAATAAATACTGTGCTACACTTATATATAATCTCAGAGGTGGTTTGCCATTGCCTACCTCTGTGTAGCGACCCTGGTATTCTTGTGGTCTCCTATCCAAATACTAAACATGGCCAACCTTGCTTAGCTTCTAAGACTCCATGAGATCAAGCTAGCATGGACTATCCAGGTCAGGGCTCAGTCAATAATTAGGCATGCAAAATATCTTCATCTCTAAGTAACCAGGATGATTTTGCTTCTGGAGAGAGGAAGTCCTGCTTAAATAAAGGGGAGATCAGTTTGTCTCTTAGAGCTGAAAATTTGGGACAATCAAGCAAAATATGATCCACAGAGTCAATTTTACAGCTACTGCAATTACAGAGTCGATCTGAGTATGAAATCCCATTAAATCTTCCTGACATCACAGCTGAAGGTATGGCTTTTTGGCATTGTTTTTTGGAGGTTGAATGCCTACTGAAAAGGTTGAGCACACTCTGTGGGCTTTAATCAACGTGGTCTCATAGTCAAAGTCTCCCAGACATCTTCTAATGAGCTGTGACAGATCTTGTCTACTTATCATTAAATTCCAAAGGAAGAGTAGCAAATGTTATGCCAATTTTTAAACAAGGGTCCAGAGAAGAACCAGGAAATTACAGGCCAGTGAGCCTAATGTCTGTCCCAGGCAAATTAGTAGAAACTGTAATCAAAGACAGAGTTGCTTAGGAACAAAGAAGAACAACGCCTGCTGAGGGAAAATCAGCATGGCTTCTGCAAAGGGAAATCGTGCCTCACCAAAAGACTTTGAGAAGGTACCTCATCAAAAGAATCCTGAGTAAACTTAGCAGTCATGGGGTAAGAGGATGGGTTCTCTTATGGACTAAAGCTCATTGAATGACAGGAAGCAAAGAGTGGGAATAAATGGAGAATTCTCACAATGGAAAGAAGTAAGCAGTGGGGTCCCACAAGGTTTAGTAATATGGCCAATATTATAATGTCCCTGTATATATCTATGGTAAGGTCTTATTTGGAATACAGGGTGCAGTTCTGGTCACCATATCTCGAAAAGGATATCACAAAGCTTGAAAAAGTACAGAGGAGGTCAGCCAAGATGATTATAAGGTTGGAACACTTTGCTGTGTGGAAAGGGTGAGGAGTGTAGGACTTTCAGTTTAGAAAAGAGATGACTAAGAGGAGCATTGTAGAGGTTTATAAAATTATGCACAGGGTGGAGAGAGTTGACAAAGAGAACTGTTCCCCCTCTCTCAAAATCCTAGAACTTGAGGGCATCCAATGAAGTCGATGGGCAGTAGATTCAGGACGGACCCAAAAATACTACTTGACACAGAGAGGGATTAAAAGGTGGAATTCGCTGGCAGAGGATGTAGTGATGGCCGCAGGAATAAAGAGCTTTAAAGGGGGAATTAGACAAATTCATGGAGGAGAAGTTTTTTTAGGCTCCGCCTCACACATTATACCCAGCTTATACCCAGAATTAAACTTGGTCTTAAAGGCACCACTGGACTCAGACTTTATTTTATGGTCCATCAGCTTCATTGGATGCCGTCGAGTTCTAGCCTTTTGGGAGAGGGAGAAAAATTTCCTCTTTGTCAACTCCCTCCCTCCCACACATCATTTTATCAGCCTCTGACATGTCATCTGGAGATCCCTTGTACTCAGTGTTCCCTCTAAGCCGAGTGAGTGTGAGCTAGCTCACAGTTTTTGAGCCTCCGGCTCGCATATTTTTGTTTTTGCTCGGGAAGGGATGTGGCTCCAGAGCAAATGAATGCATGCAGTCGCCTAATCTCCCGCTCACAACTTTAATGCCAGTAGAATTTTCCCCTCCCAAGACTCCACAGGTTAGAAGAAGAAGAAGAAGAAGAAGAAGAAGAAGAAGAAGAAGAAGAAGAGATTGGGTTTATACCCCACTCTTCACTTGGAGTCTCAGAGCAGCTTACAAACTCCTCTCCCTTCCCCTCCGCACAACAGACACCCCTGTGAGGTGGGTGGGGCTGAGAGAACTCTGACACAAACTGCTCTTTTTCAAGGACAGCTGTGCCAGACAGGTTTCTTGGGCAACATGAAGAAACAGGGAGGGAGGGAGCTCTCCCAGGCAAATTGGATCCCATGATGGGGAACATACTAGTGCTGTCTGCCAGTTATGGCTGTCTGAGCATAGAGTAAGAAGATGAAAAGCAGGTTTGACTGCAGCTTGACTCCATTGCAGAGTGAGATTTTTTTTGGGGGGTGCTGGTGTGCTAAGGATTGAAGCCCAGATAGAATGCATTCTCCAGGGTAGAGAAGGCACTGCCAAGTCTAAAACAGTGCCAGAATGGTTAACAATGCAAGTAATGGAAGCTATAAAAAGGGTTTTGTATTTTTAAGCTTCTTTTAAAAAATGGAAGCTCTGCCCCAGTGAATTGAACAGAAAGGACTCTGGCAAAATAAATACTGTGCTACACTTATATATAATCTCAGATGTGGTTTGCCATTGCCTACTTCTGTGTAGCGACCCTGGTATTCTTGTGGTCTATCCAAATACTAAACATGGCCAACCTTGCTTAGCTTCTAAGACTCCATGAGATCAAGCTAGCATAGACTATCCAGGTCAGGGCTCAGTCAATAATTAGGCATGCAAAATATCTTCATCTCTAAGTAACCAGGATGATTTTGCTTCTGGAGAGAGGAAGTCCTGCTTAAATAAAGGGGAGATCAGTTTGTCTCTTAGAGCTGAAAATTTGGGACAATCAAGCAAAATATGATCCACAGAGTCAATTTTACAGCTACTGCAATTACAGAGTCGATCTGAGTATGAAATCCCATTAAATCTTCCTGACATCACAGCTGAAGGTATGGCTTTTTGGCATTGTTTTTTGGAGGTTGAATGCCTACTGAAAAGGTTGAGCACACTCTGTGGGCTTTAATCAACGTGGTCCCATAGTCAAAGTCTCCCAGACATCTTCTAATGAGCTGTGACAGTTCTTGTCTACTTATCATTAAATTCCAAAGGAAGAGTAGCAAATGTTATGCCAATTTTTAAACAAGGGTCCAGAGAAGAACCAGGAAATTACAGGCCAGTGAGCCTAATGTCTGTCCCAGGCAAATTAGTAGAAACTGTAATCAAAGACAGAGTTGCTTAGGAACAAAGAAGAACAACGCCTGCTGAGGGAAAATCAGCATGGCTTCTGCAAAGGGAAATCCTTCCTCACCAAAAGACTTTGAGAAGGTACCTCATCAAAAGAATCCTGAGTAAACTTAGCAGTCATGGGGTAAGAGGATGGGTTCTCTTATGGACTAAAGCTCATTGAATGACAGGAAGCAAAGAGTGGGAATAAATGGAGAATTCTCACAATGGAAAGAAGTAAGCAGTGGGGTCCCACAAGGTTTAGTAATATGGCCAATATTATAATGTCCCTGTATATATCTATGGTAAGGTCTTATTTGGAATACAGGGTGCAGTTCTGGTCACCATATCTCAAAAAGGACATCACAAAGCTAGAAAAAGTACAGAGGAGGTCAGCCAAGATGATTATATGGTTGGAGCACTGCGCTGTGTGAAAAGGGTGAGGAGTGTAGGACTTTCAGTTTAGAAAAGAGATGACTAAGAGGAGCATGGTAGAGGTTTATAAAATTATCCACAGGGTGGAGAGAGTTGACAAAGAGAACTGTTCCCCCTCTCTCAAAATCCTAGAACTTGAGGGCATCCAATGAAGTCGATGGGCAGTAGATTCAGGACGGACCCAAAAATACTACTTGACACAGAGAGGGATTAAAAGGTGGAATTCGCTGGCAGAGGATGTAGTGATGGCCGCAGGAATAAAGAGCTTTAAAGGGGGAATTAGACAAATTCATGGAGGAGAAGTTTTTTTAGGCTCCGCCTCACACATTATACCCAGCTTATACCCAGAATTAAACTTGGTCTTAAAGGCACCACTGGACTCAGACTTTATTTTATGGTCCATCAGCTTCATTGGATGCCGTCGAGTTCTAGCCTTTTGGGAGAGGGAGAAAAATTTCCATGTTCAGGGGCAGTAAACCTCTGAATCACAATGCCAGGAGGCAACATGGGAGGAAGACCTCAGCCTCTGTGTCCTGTTGGTGGTCCTGTGTCCTGGTTGGCCATGTGTGAGACAGGATGCTGGTCTGATCCAGCAAGGCTCTTTTTATGCTCTTATGAATTAGTTCTGCCTGCTGCTGGCTGCCTGGGAAGACCCTCTTCCTGTACTGTGCAAGGACTGGTTTGCCATTTATCTTAAAATATTATCTAAAGTATTATTTCAAGCTTTTATGTATGCTTGTTCTAGCCTGAAGTGTTATAGCTGGGGTGCAGGAGCTTTTGTTTCCTTCCTTCCTTTCTTTTTCTAAAACAAGGTTTCCTTGTTTTGTTTAGCACTTTTAAAAAAGGTTTTAAAAGGCTTGTGATGTTTTGTGGGGTTCTCATCTCTTGGATTGTTTTAGAATTTTGCTTCATATTTTGTTAAGTAAAAATAGCATACAAAGAGAAAAAGACAAGGCTTAACATAACCAAATCAGACTTCAAATAACTATTTTATATGCAGAAATTATTCCTACCAAAAAGAAATTAAACAGTATCAATTTATACAATGTATATCACCTTCTTCATAGAAACTAATATACATTCCTAGGCTTTTAATTAATAAGTAAATAAATTACCATGTGTTTACTCTGAACCATTCTTTCCCTTGCCTAAATTATTTACTATGTATAAGAGCCATAAAGTGTGAAAAATCCATTAGAAGTATTAGTCTGAATTTCTTCCATGTAGAATAGATAGAGAACCTTATGAAACTTTGTTTAACTTTTTTTTAAATTATCTGTAGCCTCTGCCCAGATCAAAACATTTAGAGGTACTATTAAACCCATTCATTACAGATACTATATCCTCTCATACTGCGTACCCTTAAACCAATACCGTATCACCAACAATCTTGTGGCATTGTAATAGTTTTCAATTGATGGTGCCACTAAGCCCTATCTCTTTGGGGGGGCTTGAACTGTTGTTCTACATATCAAAGCCCATTTGTACCTCCATGTAATCAATTTACATGTCATCTTCTGGGTTTTAGGTAGAAACTCTTTAGGGATAAGTACAGTGATAGCAATGAAAAGAAATAAGAATTATGGCAGAACTTTCATCGTTACAACAGAAATTCTGCCTAGCCTCTGCAGGTTTAGCTTTGACCATTTCTATGAGTTATATTCTGTTCTTTCCATAACTGGTGTCATGTTATCTTGGACTAAGATATCTAGCTCCTTTTTTGGGGGGGGAGTTACTCCTAGCTATCATCTTAGATTTCTATAAACAAAAAAGAGGACTTCCCAGCAAAATGTGTAGACAAAGAAAAAGCTGTGGAATAAGACAGTAAGGAAGGCAAAACCCCCTATTGGTGCTATGAAACAATTTAAGCAATTCAAAAATCCAATGAGTACAAAAGTGCAAAAGTCCAATAAATGTAAATATAACAAGTGTACAACAAAGATCCCGGGTATAACTCCATTTCGTGTATCTGCTTCATTGATGTTTATATACAATTGCTAAAAATACAGACAACAATAACATATAATGTAATAATAAACAAGATTGCCATACCAATAATGATAAATAAAAAGTGAAATACCACTTGTTGTATTCTCTGTATCTGCAATCAATTTTAGAATTCTATTAGAAAATAAGATACAGGAACTATATTATTAACACCATAAGTATAATTCAATAGATAATATGCAAACATACAAAACTCAGACACCTCAGTTCTAAAGCACAACTCACCAATAGAACACTTAAAGACAACATTAATCTTCAGATGGGCAACCAGTCAATAATTTAAATAAACCTTTCTTCAATGTTGCTAAGCTGGTATAGCCTCAAAGTATAAATGCATTGTTGCAAAATTATATAGGGAACTATTATCAAAGAAATTTAGAGGCTAAAAGCTTCTCAGAAATAAAGGAAATATGACAATTCTGGTAGAGACCATAAGAATGGTATGTCTTTAAACAGTAAATCCAGAATGCCTCCCGTTGACATAATACCTTCTGTATATTAATCTTACTGTATTTATATTTTAAGCACAAGACTGTGTCCTTTGTCAACAAAATAGGAAATGAGTGGAGAATCAAGATGTATATGTCTGATTCATGATTTATATTCTATAATGCGTGTGCATATAGAATGGGCAGACATACCTAAGTACAGCCAATCACATACATGTTTTATAAGGTACACTACCTTTTGGAAGAACAGTCTGAGAAATTTTTAAAATCATATTCAAAGTTAAGCTTAGAAACAACTAATCTATCAGTTTCCCATGCCTGAGAACATACTGAGCATCTTCTGCATTTGTGGTGATCAGCACCTGCGGATGATAAACTAGTGGGTGTTAATGCATCAGCCCTCACAGAGACCTTTAGTTTTCCTAAAACCAAGGAATGGTTTAATCTGTACAGTCCGGAACATCTCTAATAATGTGCCAATGCTTCAAGATTATCTTTTTGATGGAGTCAGCTAATGTACTATAATCAAAGGCACAAGAGATGTTAGATTTAGAGTAGCTGGATTGTGAAACTGCATTGAAAAGGTAATGGTGTTCTTTAATTTGCACCCTTAAAATGGCATTGCTAATTAATTGGCTAGGATAAACTTGAGCACTAAATTGTCAATTAAGTCTCTTACATTCCTGATCAAAATGTTCCACAAAGGTGGAATTACGTTTTGCACCAAGATATTTTCCATAAGGGAGTTTGTAATGTAAATGTTTAGAATGGTGAGATTTAGTGTAAATAAGAGTTTTTGTCAGTTGGTTTAGTGAATGTTTTGACTGCCAGTTTTCCAGTGTCATTTACAAAAACAGAGGTGTCCAAAAATTGATTTCTGTATGGCTAAACTGAAAAGTAAATTTAATATTGGTATGCCTGTTTTTGATCCAATCTGTAAAAGCTTCAAATTTGGTGAAAACAAAAGAAAAAAAAATCATCAATATAGCTTCTGAAAAAAAATACTCAAAAAAGAATTATTAGAAGCATTACAAATTCAATTATGTTCAAAAGTGGCCATGAGTAAATTAGCCACACTGGGTGCAAAAGCACTGGCCATAGCGACACCTCTGGTTTGTAAATAAAAATCTTCCTCAAAATGAAAGAAACTGTGTTCAAAAATGATGTCCTTTTCATGAGGAATATTTGTGTACAATGATGTTACATCTATTATTGCTAAAAATGGCATTCCTAGAAACAGGTAAGTGTTCTATTTTTGTTATAAAATCGTTGGTATCTTTCAAGTAGGAGGGTATCTTCTGGCACCTCACCTGTTCTCCAAGAATTCTCAAAAATAATGGACAGAGGCCCAGAAATTACATCCGTGAGTTCTTTTAGTACCCTTGGATGCAGTTTATCTGGCCCCAAGGACTTAATTTCATTTAAAGAAACTAGGTGTTTGTGTACTACCCCTATGCTGATACTAGGCTGCAATTCCCTTCCCTCATCATGTGTTCTGCTTTTGCTATGTTGAGCACCATTTCCCTCACAAGAGAAGGCTAAGGAAAAGTCAGAATTGAGCATTTCTGCCCTCCCTTTATCACCTGTTACAATTTCACTTTCCTGTACCCACAATGGGCCCACCATGTCTTTGCTCTTTTCTTTCTTAACCAGGGGTCATTTCGTAGAAAAAGAGGTGCAGGAGCTCATTAGCATAACTCATTAGCATAATTCATTTACATATGCCACACACCCTGACATCTCTGGAAGTGTGTCAGAAGGCAACACCCACCGTTTAGGCTCCACTAGACTGTTTTGGATTGTTAGCTATTGGGGGAGGGGGAACGTGCAGATCTGTCCTCACAGAGGAGGGAGAGCTTGTACCTGAATAAAACTTGGTCTTAAAGGTGCCACTGGACTGTTTTGGACCAGGGGCCTGGGGGGAGCTCTGCAACTTATCTGGCTTCTTCTTGCTCTGACTGAGGGCTGCTGGGAGCAGGGGGTGGGGCTTGTTGCATGTGCCCGCCCCTTGGGCTCTTTACTGCCGGAGCTCCGCTCCTGTAGGAAATTACCCCTATTCCTAATTCTCTTTCTACAAGCACTGGTTATTTGTTTATATTCATCTTTCTTCCACTTGCTAAATGAGTATTTTTATTTCTCAGTTCAGAAAGCTGTTTATGGAACCACCTTGGCTTCTTTAGGCTCCTCCCATTTTTCCTTCTCATAGAAATTGTTTGTGATTGTGCCTTCAGTGTTTCACTTTTCAGAAACTCCCATTCCTCTTGAACTCCTCCTTAAGTATTTCTGACCATGGGATTCTACCCAGCATAGCTTTGTCAAAATTTGCTTTCCTGAAGTCCAACCTATATGTCTGATTTTACCTTCCCCAAGACTGTAAATTCCAAAATTACACCATAACCATTTTTCATCCCTGTATTTTCTACTTTTGACAGTTAAATCACCCCAATGGGGGAGGCATATTGATTGGGGAAATGATGGGTAATGTCATGACGCTGGCCGATACTGAATGTTGATTTTAAAAATCATTTTATTGGCTTTCATGATGCATTTCCCCCTCCAATTTGTAGCTTTTAATATTCTATAAATATATTTATGTTGTCATGAATATTTAAAAAAAATACAAATATGTATTTATGTAGAACAATGCATACATACATTAATTGTGACTGTATTGTAGCACCCTAGGGTACTTTCTAGCTCTTTGTGGTATGAGTTTCTGTTAAACTACTACGTCTGATGTACACCAAATACATTTATTTGTAATTTTCATTCCTTTCTTTTAATTTTCATCCCTACAATAATTCCTAAATGAAATTGACAGCCAGGAGTCTCTTTGCTGTTTTGGCAGCTATTTGAGCAAGACGAATGTCCCCTCCACCAATTTCCTCCAAAATAAAAAGAATCACAGTTGTTGCTTAAAGCCAGACAAGGCGCCTGTGAAACTTCAGCAGGTTTTCTTCACAGCTGGCCATGCCTGTGCAACTTCAGACAAAGGACTTCCGTCTTTATCTGCTGCTTACTGAGATGTCTCATTCAGCTGCAGATAAAAGGAAAAAAATGGGCTTTGAAATCTAACCATTAGGGTGTCAAAGACATCAGCATGCAAATGCCAAACATAAATGAATTCAAGATGAAATCTGTGGGCT
Organism: Gekko japonicus; assembly: GCF_001447785.1. NCBI lineage: Eukaryota > Metazoa > Chordata > Lepidosauria > Squamata > Gekkonidae > Gekko > Gekko japonicus. Next base: position 293,147 of record NW_015172578.1, read on the forward strand.
GAATCTTGACGCCAACAAGCCTTTGCTTTTCTAAGGAAAAAGGGGGAGGGGGATGCTTTGTTAAGACCTTATGGCCTCAGTCTATGTATGTATGTATGTATGTGTGGGGACATGGGGTATGAAGGAAATGCTATGGAAACTCTGTTGGCAACCCAAGACACCATCCATGTTTTCTAACATGCCTTTTTTGTATTAATGGCTAAAGAGTGTGAACTGGAGTATTATTACTTATAATATCCTAAGAACTACCACCATCAGTTTACAGGAAAGGACTTTTCATTTCAGAAATGAAATATCTGATTAACAGTAATTGCTAAAAGTATTGCAGGCACTGAGTAAAGTACTAGTATCAAAATATCAGTAAGCTGAACCAGCAACACTACAATACTTAAATATAATACGTGCAGACTGAACACTGTTTTAGCAATTTCACCAAGAGATGTTTTCTTTTAGAAAATTGCTTGTTTATTTTCACATGTAATAATGCAGTTTTTTGCTATATAGGAACATGTAAAACAGGGTTTCTCATCATGTGTACATACATAAAAGCATAAGCATGAGTGTCACAGTGCACACAATGGGTGAATATGATTTGCTACTCATGTCTGTACATTAAGCCACTATATACTGAATGGGAGTTGATAAGGGGTGGAAGAGCTACTCGATTTTTTTTGGCTTGGTTGCCTTTATAACCTCCTTGTGAGCTTTCTAGAGCTTAATATTTTACCTAGCCTCTGTAGGAAACAGAATGCTGTATAAGATGGCCCTGTAGTCAGACTGAGCAGAACACAGGAACATAAGAAGACTCCTGCTGGATCAGACCAATGGTCCATCTAGTCCAGCATTCTGTCTCAACAGTGGCCAACCAGTTCTTTTGGATGGCCAACAACAGGACATAGAGGCTGAGGTTGATGTTGCCTCCTGGCTCTGGGATTCAAAGGCTTAGTGCCACTGAACATGGAGGTTCCCCTCAGTCACCATGGCTAGTAGCCATTGATAGATTTATCCATCATGAATCTATTTAATCAATTTTAAAGCTGTTTATTCCTGTGGCCATCACTCCATGCTCCAGCAGCAAATTCCACATTTTAATCACTCTCTGTAAAGTAGTATTTCCTTTTGTCTGTTCTGAACTTACTGCCCATCAGTTTAATTGGATGCTGTGATGGACTGCACTTTTTAAGAGGCTTAAAAGTGCTGTACCAACAACTAAAGGAATTAATTCTTCACAGAGCCAGAGAGACTTGAGTGACAGGTTGCTGTAGGCAATCTGATTGGTTGGCATCAGCCGAACAGAACAAAGTCTTGAGAGAGCTGTTTGCTGAGGAAAAAGTTAGCCAGATTCCTGTCTTTACTATGAAGAGATGTGTACTGAGACTGTCTACAAATAGCCCTATTAAAAAAAGGGCTTAATGCTGACAGACTCAGATTTCTACCTTGACTGAATGCAGTCTGAATTCAGCATTAGCTGAGAGCAGTTTGAACACAGACAGGAGTACTACAGCCTGCAGTTCAGCGTCTTAACCACTTGAGCCACCGCAGCTCCAAAAGTGCTGTACCAACAGCTAAAGGAATTAATTCTTCACAGAGCCAGAGAGACTTGAGTGACAGGTTGCTGTAGGCAATCTGATTGGTTGGCATCAGACGAACAGAACAAAGTCTTGAGATAGCTGTTTGCTGAGGAAAAAGTTAGCCAGATTCCTGTCTTTACTGTGAAGAGATGTGTACTGAGACTGTCTACAAATAGCCCTATTAAAAAAAGGGCTTAATGCTGACAGACTCAGATTTCTACCTTGACTGAATGCAGTCTGAATTCAGCGTTAGCTGAGAGCAGTTTGAACACAGACAGGAGTACTGGGGCAGGGGGAGTTTGGCAAGGAAGTGGGTAGTAGAGAAGACTCCCATTCAGGCCAATGGAAAAGGGGATAGATCTTCTAGAAAGAGAAAAAGATTCTCTACACAATCAAACAGGGAGAGTTATCTCTGAGGATTACAGAGATCCCTGGTCTGATGTGATTAGGAACTTCCTGTAGAGACCTTAAAAGTCAGTCAAACACTCAAGAAGAGTACTGGTGTTCCAAAGAGAAGAGGTTTGGGCACTGGGAAGAGGATACGAGCCTTCTGGGCACCAAAAAGAGTCAGTGATTATACAAATAAAATGTGATCAAAGTGGACAGCCGTGTCGATCTGAAGCAATAGAACAAAGTTATAGTCCAGTGGCACCTTTAAGACCAACAAAGTTTTATTCAAAGTGTGAGCTTTCATGTGCATGCATAAAGTGGTCCGCCTTTTTCACTGGTCAGCCTCTCCTTGATTTATGAGTGCAGGTCATGTTTGGACACTTTTATTGCATTTAAGCAATGAGAATTGACAGGTTTGATTTATATCCATACCTTGTTATCAGTGCCTGTGAGCCCAATTACTATTATATTTATCTGTATCTCAGTGTTGAAGTATGATATGCCATGAGCACATATTATTATATTTGGGGACATTGTATTTATTTTGGATTGTGGACCACCAACTTATTATAGATGTTTATGCATAGTTTAAACACTTACTTAATATATTCTATACTCAGACGTTTCAAGTGCATTTAATCTTTGATGATCTTCCCTTGGCATTTTTTTGATGCTTTCTACAAAGGAAATGCAAGCAGACAACGGCTGTGACACAGCCACTCCTCCCCTCTGGATCAAATGGGCACAGTCAGACAGCCATATCTGTCGGGTGTTCCCCAGCTATACTTATCCCATCATAGGATGACTTGGAGCCGGGTTAAAAAGGCACCACATCACAAGTGGTGTTTTTGGTTACCCGCACAGTCATTGTGCATGGCCGGAGGTCTGAATGCGGGGGAGTGCACACAAAATGGATTTGGCAGTCTGAACCAGCAGATCCATTCTGCTGCTAGGGAGGGTTTTAAAAAAATGCCTAGATGCGCATGTGTGGGTTTTTTTTGGCAGTGTGCTCTGTGGCTGAGTGGCTACAATAATGTGGATGCTTTACCACAGGATGTCTCCATGGGTAACCTGCAGCAGGGTGTGCTGTGTGGCTGATATGCCCCACAACACTTTCAACCGGTTCAATTAGAGGTGGCACTATATTGCGCTAAGCCACCAGTGTGGCCACAGCCAATGAGGGATGCAAAAGGGGATTTTGAGGAACATATCACTAAAAACAGAAAGATGAACAATCAAGAATTCTTTGAATATATTAGGAGCTAGAGCTGTGTGCTCGGATATAATTGAACCAAAAATATATCTGAAAAATACCTTACTGGTGTATTTTGGATAGAATTGAGTCTCCGAAATGCATCCAGGATTTTTGGGGATACCAAAAAATGGCTCCCCAAAAATCCCAGAAACATTTGAGATTAATCAGGAATATAGAGAGCCAGCATTTGCAGGCTCCCAAGATTTATTTAAAGTTTGTTCTTTGCTGGAGCTGCTTTGTGTTGGGTTTTTTGGGGGGGTTTTGGGTGGATTCTCACATTTTACATTAAAATTCTTGTGTCTTACATAGGTCAAGATTCTTGCATTTTACATCATTTTAGATTTTCAGGTTTTACATTGGCTGGTCTTAGTTAGCAATAGCATTTCTATTGGGGGAGATTCTCAGGTTTTACAGTTTTCCACATTTTTTTCCTCCTGATAGTTGGAAACTGAGAATAATGCTATTTCTCAGGGTTGTGTGTGTGTGCTTTGTTTTGTTTGGGTTTTTTGCTGCACACCCGTTAGAAGCAGGAAACCAGCTAGGGAAACCTTTAATACCAATAGATGACAATGGCATTAAAGAAGTACTAAAAGGGATAAGGCAACTGCTGAGAGGCTAAATGAATTCTTCTCATCTGTCTTCACTGTTGAACATATGAGTCAGGTACCTGATCCTGAATGGATGTTTTCAGGAGGGGAAAATCTGCACTTAGGCAAATACTGGTGACAAGGGAGGAAATTCTAGTACTTACAGACAAATTGCAAACTTACAAATCACCAGAACCATATGGTATCCATCCTCGAGTTCTTAAAGAAGTCAAATGTGAAATTAATGATCTTCCAATGAAGATATACAACATGTCCCTAAAATCAGCCTCTATTCCCCAGGAGTAGAAAGTGGCCAATGTAGCTCCCATTTTTAACAAAGGAATCCATGAAAAATTACAGGCCAGTTAGTGTAATGTCTGTTCCAGATGAATTGGTGGAAAGCATTATTAAAGATAACATTGGCTCCGGTCACACGGGCAGGAAACTGCGCGGGGGGGGAAGCGTGGCTGTTTGCCCCGGGGCAAACTAACGCGCGGTTAAGCGATCAGACCTCCTGTGGAGGTTCTGTGGAGGTACCGTGGAGGTTCCATGGGTAGGGAGAGGTGTCGATCACAGGACACGCCTGCGCGCAACGAAGAAGCGCACGGTGCGGCAAACTGATTTTCTTTTTTTGTGTACACGACGAATGCGCATGCTCCGTTGGGTGCATGTGCGCATCCATGGAGACTTGGGGGGGGGAACCCTTTTTCGCAAGGGGACATGGGCGGGCGCCAGATGCCACCGGAAACGCGATCAGATGCCCGCCCTTGCCCCGCGGTTTCCGGAAACTAGTACCTCCGAGGTACTAGTTTTTTGCTGCGTGTTTTCAGCAGTGGTTGTGCCACGGAAGCGCTACGCTTCCCAGATGTGCCGGTGAGATCGCGCCCGGAAACTCCGCCTGTCTTCCGTCTCTCTTGTATGGCTAATGTTCTGTGTGACCGCAGCCATTGTTAAACATATAGAAGAGCAAGCCCTGCTGAATAAAAAACAACATGGCTTCTTCAAAGATAAGTCACTAAACTTTTAGAGGTCTTTGAACGTGTCAATAAACATGTAAACAGGAATGAGCTGGGAGACATTCTTTGTTTGGATTTCCACAAGGCTTTTAACAAAGTCCCTCACCAAAGAATCCCAAACAAACTTCAGAATCATGGGATAAGTGGATAAGTCATCTTATGAATTGGAATTTGGCTAAAAAACAGGAAGCAGAGAGTAAAAATATATGGTCAGTTCTCACAATGGAGGGTGTTGCCAAGCAGCCATTTCAAATGGCATTACTACAGACTCTTATAGATTCCTGGAGGATAAGTCTATCAATGGCTGCTATCCATGGTGACTGAGGGGAACTTCCACATTCAGAGGCACTAATCCTCTGAATCCCAGAGTCAGGAGGCAATGTCAGGGGAAGGCCTCAGCCTCTATGCCCTGTTGTTGGCTGTCCAGAGGAATTGGTTGGCCACTATATGAGGATGCTGGACTAGATGGACTATTGATCTGATCCAACAGGGCTGTTCTTATGTTCTTATGTATATTCCCCTGCAATGATCATTCTTTGGTAAGTTCTACATTAAAGCCTATATGGCTGAACTAGGTTGGATTGCTCACTGGCATATATTGCACCCAAGGGCCAAATAAATGTTTATTTCTTCTGTGCATCATATAATTATTTCCAGTTAGACTATTTTCTATGGGAGTGCACAAAAAACCACTCAACTGCACCCCAGAACCCCTCTTCAACAGCCTGACACTCATTTTGCAGTATTTCAGTTATCCTACACAATAAGTCTAATTCCTGGGAATGTGTCTGTAACCTAAGGTTCCTGTGAGGTCTAGCTAACCTAGCATATATGCTTGTAATTTAGATTTATTTTGTCCCTATGCTGGCCTCTCTGGCAAGACAGAATTTCCAACACCCCAGGGAACCTAACCACTCCCTAGGGTGTTTTTTTCCCACTGAACTGCCCAGGAGTTGTTATGTTATAATTATGTGCTTCTAAGTGGCACTTTGTTATGAAGAAAGACAGTGTCTCAATACTAATCCTACTGCAAAGCTAAAATGCTAACCCTGTGAAACCAGTACCATGCCTACCTCTAACCATTTTTCAAGATACTGTGCTCAACCTCATACACTAACTCTCCCCTCAGACGTTACACCAAACTTATACAGAATGCAAACCACAGCATGCTCTCATAATGGCTCTCATAATGGCTGCTGCTACCAGGCCTGCCCTGACTCCTGTGGACACAGGGCAACAAAAGGTGTGGGTTAACGTAGAATAGGTAGAAACAAAAACTTATATTACTAATTTACAATTTTCTCCCCTTTTCAACCCCTCACCTACACTTTGGTCTGTTTTGCTCTCTCTTTCTCTTTCTCTCTCTCTCTCAGGAAGGGGCATGCCATTTTAAAATGGCCAATTATTTCATGAAAAGGGCATGCATCAGTGTCACTCAATGCCCGTGAGCCAGTTTTAAATGAAAAAACCCACCACCTAAAATGGTGGTCTGGGCAGCTGCAGGCCATCACACCATTTTTAAATGGACTCATCTGTCCGGCCTGGCTATTCCCCGTAACACTTTTGCTCTTGGGTGGAAGGGGGTTAGACCAACTCCACTGGCCAGTGTAGAACAGAGCCACAGCCCACACTGAACATGTGGTAGGGGGTGATTCTCCACCATTTCTGCCCTCCCCTTTTCTGCCATATTTGTTCCTCCCCCTTTTTTTTACTCCCCCCCTTTTTAGTAGGGTTTCTGATTGCAAATGAAAATTGGAGGGAAATTACTGTCTCCTGATAATAAATTGAGTTAGATAGAAATAAATCCAAAATGATGAAAATAAAATAATAGTTAATTATTAATATAAAAAGCCACATCTCATTTCAAGTTGTAGTACCTGAAAACAAGGTAGCAGGCTCTGTGGCTCCATGCCATCAACCATGACAGGCAGAAACTGGAAAATGAACCTAGCCAACATAGCTGCCTTAAAAATTCTCTCTATGTGGTTTGTCTGCAGAGGTGATTGGATATCAGTGCTAGATTGTGCTCCTCCCTTGCCACGATCTGATTGGAAGTAAGCATACTGTTCCCTGAGAAACCAATGGAAACCAAGAACAACATGACAAATGCATGTGTATGCTGCTGCTGTCTGGTAAGCACTCAAACTTGAAAACAACATGGATTTTGTGGGGAAATGATTGTTTTGTTTCCCTTAAAAACATGAATTACTATTACCATTCTGGGAAATCACTGTTAATGATCCAAAACAGCGATCTTAGTATATATTTTCAGCTTCAAGATTCCATTATGTACACTCCTACTAGCTACTATACTGACCCTTTCCCCTGCTTCCGCCTTTCCCAAATGTGGTTTTGCAGTGGTGATCAGGCATTATCCAGGTTGAATGACAACATCTGGGACATTTTTCATTTGGAATCCAGCCTTTAGGGCAGTAATGGGAAGTGGTAATAAGAATATAGCCAACTGTTTTTATGTTTCACTGCCTAAGCCATCACATTTTCGCTCATCGCAGCAACGAAAGCTAGACATGTGTAACTTTTTAATATGAAAGCTGGGATGTTAAACTGGCTAAGAGGACTACATGTTGCTTCCAATCATACAATGCCTCCATCTCTGGTCGATCTCAATTTATAACTTGGTAATGATCTCTTATTACTCATTTATAACACAAGGATAATTTAATTTACAATTTAGTAGTCTGTAGTTTCAGCAATAAGTATGAAGTCATATCCTTAGACACAAATGAACATACCTATGGGTTTGAGTGCCTTGAGTCAGCGATGAGAGAAAAGGACCCTACACATGCTCAAGTCAAAGCACCGTTATTCTTATTTCCTATGTGCCATGTCAGCAGGAGGCTTGCAGAAAAGAATTCATTGTCTTCTGACTTCCCAAAACCTGCTTACCATGAAGAAGAACTAATTGGAAGAGAGTCAAAGCCCCGGTTTGGCAGTTCAGTGGGGGTCCCTGTCCAGTGGCATACCTAGCCTATTTGGTGGCTGGGGTGGATAATTTGAACACACACACACACACTCATTTATTTTTTGCCATCCAGTCACAGGTCACTTAAGGTTAACCTGTAGAGTTTTCAAGGCAAGAAATGTTCAGAGGTGGTTTGTCACTGCCTGCCTCCATGTTGCCTCTGCTTAACCTTCAGAACCAACACTCATGCCTGCTCACAAAACTATCCCTGCTTTGTACTATTCAGTTATGTTGATCAGACATTCACCATGGATGACTCTGCTTCCCTTCCACCTGCCATTATCCCAGTTTTATTGTGAAGGAACCCTGGTGCTATCCTGTAAGATAATTTGTGCATTTCATTTCGAATTTTGTATTCAGCGACCTGGGGGGGAAAGGAGACAGTCAAAATTTCCTTGTATTTAACTTTGTGTATATAATCATGCCAGTTAAAAAAAACAACCCCATATTACAACCAATGTTCCCTCTAAGCTGTGGAGTCTTGTGAGCAAAAGTTCTACTTTGTGAGCTACTGGCACTAAAGTTGTGAGCGAGGGATTTAGCTACTGCATAAAGTAGTTTGCTCTGGAGCCATCCTTCCTGAGCTAAGACTATAAAGTTTGAGACGGAGGCTAAAAAAATGTGAGCTAGCTCACACTAACTCAGCTTAGAGGGAACACTGATTACAACATGCTATTCCATCACAAGAGCCAGTGTGGTATAGTTCTTATTGGACTAGGATCTGGGAAATCCAGGTTCGAATCCCCACTCATGCCATGGAAGCTTGCTGAATGACCTTGGGCCAGTCATATTACTCTCAGCCTAGCTCGGACCTGGATAGCCCCAGGATAGCCTGATCTCATCAGATCTCAGAAGCTGAGCAGGGCCCATATGAAGGCAGGCACTGGCAATTGGCCTCCAAATTTCTTGAAAACCCTGCAGGTTCAACCTAAGTCAGCTGTGACTTGATGGGGGGTGGATTCCATCACACCACTCATGTTCTGAGCAAGTACTTGGGAGGGCTTCTGTTCTCCATTTTGAAGCCCAAGAGCTGACCATCCCAAACATCTACAAGGCATTTTTGAGAGCTAGGAGCCTGCCTTTGTACTAACTTTTACTAACTGACTTTAGCGAAAGCATCACAAAATAGTGATCACAAGCTTCACCAGACCAGATGTGAAGAAACAGACTACCTCCCACAGAAGGTACCCCCCATCCTCCAAAAGGCTAAAGTCAAACCAGAGAATCTGTGCAGGAGAAACTGAAGAGGGGAATTTTTGCACCCTAGCAGAACCAGTACAGTGTACAGTGTAGCCAGCATAATATTAAGAAAGGTTTGCTATTACACTACTCTTAAATATATTCTGTCACCAAGCAGGATAGGGATGAGGTCTTGTGACCAAGAAGTCAAAAAAGGGGGGGTGGCACAGAACAATTAGTCGAAGGGAGAGAGAAATGAATGAGAAATGTGTGGGAAAGAGGGAGAGGAATTAAGAAAGGGAAAGGTTGTTTTATCTTGCTAAACTACTGCTTTGCAATATCTGACTGGGTGCAAGAAAAGGGAGAAAGGCTAGGCTACTGGAGAAAATGACCTGCAGGCTGGCAATTACTGTAGCAGCTATCAACACAATCTGTTAAGGATGTTTGCTTGAGTCTTGGAGAAAAGGGAAGCTTGGCCAATCCTAGAACGTTTTGCTATGCTCAGACTTTCCTGTGCCCCTAGGGTCTGCAGTTAGAACTGCATTTTAAAAATAAAAGGGAAGATTTTTGGGTAGAGGCAGCAGGATGATGCTGGCTTTGAGCACCCCCTTCAAAGGCGTTCCTTAAGCTGTGTCCAGGGTGGACTGCCCCCTGCCTCCATGGTACACCACTGACCCTGCCTAAGTATTAACATCTATGGAGGAGAGGAACATGAATGTGTGGAACTACTTTATACTCAGTCAGACCATTAGTATCTGTAACCCACTTTCTGTATAATGGCATTCTCATGTCTTAGACATTTTTTATTTGTGTTTCATTTTTTTTTGCTGTTATTGTTTGAGTTTCATTTCATTGCTTGTTGAAGGTCCTTGCTCTCTGATAAACTGGTTTTTAAATTTTCTAATCCACTTTGAGTCCCAGTGAGAAAGGCAACCTATAAATGAAGTAAATGCAATAAAATAAAATAAAAGTCACAGAAGCAAGGTAGACCAGAATGGGATATTTCTGTGGAGAAAGCAAGGATGTCATCCTTGAATAAACTGTTCCCTGTTTCCATCATATCATCCACTGAAGAACACCCTATCTTGAAGATAAACAAGGGCTCTATCCTCCCCAAACTTCAGACAGAGTTTTGAACCCTTACTATAATGTCAACAATTGTTAACATTATCTGTATGGCATATTTTTATGGATTTGAATTGTAAGCCTCTTGAGGAGCCAAATCTACCTGAAAACTGAGGTATAAATCTAATAAATAAATAATGTTCGAAGCTTAAACCATGTGTTTAAAACATGTGCTAGGGCAAAGCCTCCATACTTTTCTAGTGGTGTTTTCCTTGAGCCAGGGTTCTAAGTATATTCTGTAGATTGGATCTTCCCCATTCTTTTCAGTAGTGGGCCCATCTATGGAAATCCATTAACGAATTAAATGAGGAAACTTTCATTGTCAAGAAATTATGGTCCATGCATGGGATCTCTTGCAAACATAAGGCATAAGATGAATGCAGAACTTCCCACATCAAGACCCCTAACATTATCCAGTTAAATTATAATGAGAAGGCTAGGAAAGACCTCTGCACTATTTATTTTTAAAGAGAAGAAATCTAATTAGCTCCCAGTATCAGATACTGATGTTCCTGGTTTAAGCCCAGAGACCTTTCCTTTAACAAAAAAACCCACATTATAAATAGGTAATGAATACTCATAATTTCAGAACACAGAGGTCCATGATGGGGTTGTAACTCAGTGGCACACAAGGAGGTCATAGATCCCTTCCTAGACAACTGCAGTTAAGATATCTCAGATATCAAGGTTGACCAAGATCTCTTCTTGAGAACTTAGACAGAAGCGGCCAGTAGGAGTACATAGTACTAGGCTAAATGGACCAGTGCTGACTCTATAAAGGTTGATTATATCTTCAGAACCAACACTCATGCCTGCTCACAAAACTATCCCTGCTTTGTACTATTCAGTTATGTTGATCAGACATTCACCATGGATGACTCTGCTTCCCTTCCACCTGCCATTATCCCAGTTTTATTGTGAAGGAACCCTGGTGCTATCCTGTAAGATAATTTGTGCATTTCATTGCTACTTGATGAAATAGAAGCCAGCAGATATTGTAGTGGGGAAGAAAGTCCCCATGTTTGTTTCAGAATTAGGGGTCTGCATTCGGATCTACCAGAACCAAAAACATACCTGAAAAACACTTTGTTGGTATTTTTTTGGGTATAGTTCAGCATCCCAAACATATATGGGTTTTCTTGGGAAAGCCAACCCCCCCCCCCAAAAAAAATCCCAGATATATTCAGGAATTACCAGTAGATCCGAAAACAGAGGAGAGGCAGGAGTAGATTGCTCCCACCTCTCAGCTATTTGTTGGGCTTCTACTGCAGTCCCTTCAAAGTATAGAGCAGGGGTGTCAAACATAAGGCCTGGGGGCTGGAACCAGCCTGTCCAGGGCTCTTATGTGGCCCATGAGCAACCAGTGCAAGGGA
>NW_015172578.1:304856-306302 GCF_001447785.1 Gekko japonicus
TATCTCCAGTACCTGGCATTACATTTTATGGCACACATGGTCCAGCCCAACAAAGTGACATTTATGTCAGATCTGGCCCTTGTAAGAAATGAGTTTGACACCTCTGGTTTAAAGGAACTGCAGAAGACAGCCTGAGGATCAGGAGCAGGGGGAGCAGACTGTTCCTGCTGGCTCAGCTTACAGCTGGCTTCTTGTGCAGCTTGGTTTAAATCCAGCCATCCCAGCCAGGATTTGTGTGCCTCAGGGAGTGATCTCCCCATGCCACACAGATCCAGGAGCTTGTTCCTCCTGCAGCTCGGTTTAAACCAGGCTGCAGGAGAAACCGTCCCAGCCAGGATCTATGTGCCTCAGGAAGCGATCTCCCTGAGGCATGCAGATCCTGGGTCTGGCTCCTCCTGCAGCCTGGTTTAAACCAGTTTGCGGGAAAAGTCCAGCCAGCCCCAGGATTGGGTGGGCTTTTTAAAAATCCACTATTTTTCTTCTCCAGTGTATTGGACCTGAAAAAATTCAGAATTTCCTAAAAATCCTGGATCTGAATACCATACTGGTTTTGGGATTTGGGATTCTTTGGAAATGCTGAGATTTTTTTGGGGGGGGTCTAATAGACTTGAACAGAAAAATACTGAATTTTTAAAAAATTGGACAACCCTATTCAGAATTCTATAAAACATCCTGGGCTGAACTGAGTTGCTGACATTCCAAATACATTTACTGTCAGCCAGCTTGCGCAAAGACGAAGGCACAGCCACTTCATATTAAGACTTAATTAAAACTGAGTTCTAGGCTCCACAGGATCTAGTTTGTCATCAAGAGGCTTTAACTTGCCTTTCCCCTTTTCAGTTCTGTTGATAAGCTATGCCAGATATTTAATCATGGGACACCCCCTGTGTAAAGCTTCTAGCCTCTATAACCAGCAGAAAGCTTGTCAAAATAAATTTTAACTTCTGACCGTGGTAGAAGACCCACTACAGGGTATTAAGAGAATCAAGCCTGTCAATCAGAGTTCATGCTTCTGGTTTATATTATTAATTCCAACTCTGGTGGCATGGTCTTGGGATAACAACCATCCTAAGCTACATTGGTCCAAGAAACACAAACCAAGAGTGGAATATATTTCTTGCTGGGATGACGTACCAGTGTCCAGAGGTTGTTGGATTGGGACTTTTTTTTTCTTTGAAAGGTGAATGTATTATTAGATTACATCTGTTGCCAAAAGACACAGCTACTGTCTGGCTTCTGTTGCTGACTCCTTGCTTTCCTTTTTAAAGATATAGATACAGTCTTTTTTTCTTTAAAACCAATTAGTACAAATTCAGACTGATTTCTTTTTTATTTGCTCTTGCAAATTTCACTCTTCTTTACATTTCTTTTTCTGTTATGAAACAGAGCACAACCTCCCAAACGGAAATCTGTCGTGGAGCCTGCAAGATGGTGGTTTTTTTACAG
>NW_015172578.1:306348-309763 GCF_001447785.1 Gekko japonicus
TTAATTGAGAGAAAAACCATGCCAAGACCTCCAGAAACCAGTGGCCCTAATAAAATGAGACAATGCTATGTTGTTGCATAACCTGAACTTCAAAATCAATTTCAGCTACAGAGAAAGAAAAGCAACACAGAGTTTCCCTTTGCCTTTTCTTTCACATGGCCATCTGAAGAGATGCTTCTCAGTTTGCAGCACACCAAGTTAGGATTTCATCCACAAGTCTGCTTCTGTCTCCATCTTTAATCAGTCAAAAATGGAACAGGTTGTCAGTAACAAACATGCATACTTATTGACATTTGCAATAAAAATACCTCAGATTAAAGTTGGAATGAGTCTCGCCTTCTGTCCCTCTGTTAATTTACTGCCTATGAAATAAACTTTAACTCTTCATGCAAGAACGAATAAGGAAAATGCTGACACTGTGGGCTGGTTGTGACCAGCAGCCTTCGCTCCCAACCATTCAGGATCCTAGATGAATTTGGCGATCATTGGGGGGTTTTGGAAAAGGTTTTGCCAATTCAGTGGGCGTTATATACATCTAAATAAGACTGTTTTTAAAAATGCTTAGGCTCTGTCTGGATAGACTGGAATAGTACAGGTTTTTATTTTTATTTTTTTTTACTTCTAGTAATGAAATTTGTTGAGTGCACTGAGGCATCTCATGATGGGGGTGGTGGCGAATTACTCTCTCATACCTTACCAGTCAGGATGGTTGCAGAGGGACCTCGTTAGGGTTCTCCTTCTCCACTCTAAGCCCTAGTGCTTACCAGGTTGAGGGGAGGGTGATGAAGAAACATCTCATCTCAGCATATCCTTGAGTATAAAAGGTAAAGGTAAAGGTTCCCTTGCTCGAAAGCCAGTCGAATCCGACTCTAGGGTTGCGGTGCTCATCTCCGTTTCAAAGCCGAAGAGCCAGCGCTGTCCGAAGACGTTTCCGTGGTCATGTGGCCGGCATGACTAAACACCAAGGCGCACGAAACGCTGTTACCTTCCCACCGAAGTGGTACCTATTTATCTACTTGCAATTTCTTGCTTTCAAACTGCTAGGTTGGCAGGAGCTGGAACTAGAGACAGGAGCTCACCCTGTCTTGCGGCACCCGGGTCTTGAACTGCTGAACTACTGACCTTCCACAGCCTGCAGTTCAGCGTCTTAACCACTTGAGCCACCGCAGCTTGAGTATACAAGTTAGGAAAAGCTAGGGGTGGATTGAAGGTAGCTCTATGCTTTGAGTCTGGGTGGATTTGTTCATAATGTTAGCAGCTCAGTAGTTAGAAAACCTGCACTAATGAGCTGGGGGGTTACCACTGTGACACACAGTTGTTAATAAATAAAAGCCCAATTAAATCTAATCGCTGAGGCTGTACAACCTATGAGCTTCCTTGCATTCTGACATCATATTGAAAAGGTGGAGCCTATTATATAAATAAACACATAACTGAATATGATCCAGGTGGAAGTACAGTTTGTGAACAATGTTACCAATCCAGGACTGAGGTGTTAGCCTACACAGGATGAAGTTGCCCTTCTTCTAAAAGTGCAAGTGTGCAGCTTGGAGAACATTGTTAGATCCAGACTTACAAATGCAGATCTGTTCTGCTGTGCATAACACCTAGCTGGTAATGCCAACAGTGATCCTTCTTGGAGGGTGGCAGTTGGCCATGCATTCATCATGTCCAGGTGAAATTACTGCAATATCATCAATATGAGCTACATCTGAAAATAGTTTGGAGATTACAACTGGTACAGAATGCTACAAAGTAAAGTTGTTGGTGGGTTCTGCCTGATGTTAGAAGTTCATTGGCTTTTGCAGTTTAAGCAGGCCTATTTCAGTCATGGCACCCCAACACTGGAATACTCTCCCTTTGGGTGATCACGTGACTCTGGATTTGTCATCCTTCTAGAGCCAGGTACAAGTGTATCTTTCTTCCATATTTTTCTATGAGTGGTTCCTTTGCCGTGTTATGTTGATTTTCAGCTGCTGCATTCTATCAGCTTGGCTGAACTGTTGGTATTTATACTCCTGCTAAGTTTCAGTTGTGTTGAGAATTTGTTGTGTTTTAGTTTTATCTCCTGCTGTTTTAAAGCTTTTGAAAGGTTGATTGTTGTTCCTTTCATGGCCTTTAATGTGTAATTTTTAATACAATGTTTGCCAACTCAGGAGCCAGGTTCTGGTTGAGGGGCAGGATATAAATTGTTACCGAAATATAAATAAAATAACTGCTCAGAATGGAGTCAGAGGATAGAATGAAATCTGGCATTACTGGAATCATATGACCAAGTTATCATTGATTATGGCTTATCTTGGCAATCCTTATCCTGATTTTATAACAGAGTTCACTTTATCCCTGTATTAGAAGGGACAGGGCAAACTGAGGGGGAGGAGTTTGGTTAAATGTGCTTCTATACTGCAAAGAGTCTCCATGTAGCACACAAAGATATTCACAATGACAACGGAGCATCTAAATGGCAATTTTCCTACACACTTACACTTCCTGAGCTCCACTGGCATCCATTTCCCTCTCATGCCTCCGATGTCATGTGGGAGGGGAAGTGGGGGCAAACAAAATGGCACCAATGTGGGCAGAAACCTAAAAAATGTGCACCTTCTTGTCCACACAGTATGCAAATACACTTGGACTATCATCTTGCAAGAAGCATCATATCAAACTAAAGTTTGGAATGATTGGAGCAAAGCAGGGGGGGGGTCTGTGAAGTGGACAATTTTGAGGACAACATTGTATGAATGCTCCAGACTGCATGCCAAACTGGAGCAAAACGTATGTGTGGAAGCAACCTAAGGCTGTTTAGTGAATTTATGGCTGAAGACCACCAGCCACACTATTAAACACAACATTATACCTGCTCATATCTCCCCCCCTCAAATTTAGTTCTTTATTTTATTTATTGAAGGGAGCGGTGGCGCAGGGGATTTTTCCCTGCTTAACAATAACATCTGAACCGCCATGCTTTGGCAGTTCTAGCCCCGTGAGCAACCAAGCCTTGTCCTAGCTCATCGTCTACCCAGCGATTCGAAAGCTTTGTTGAGTAGATAAATTGGGAACCACCCGTAAGGGGGTGGGCACACCCCTCCCTTTGGGAAGGTGTTAGCTGCCGAGGCGACTTCTGAGGCGCGGCGACCGGAAAGATGAAAGAGCTCTGTCGGCTTCCCTGCAGTGGAGCGAGTCGGCCAGACGGTGGAAGTGTGTGGCTGCACAACATCAAGAAGCCAGATGTCATCAGCCAGCCAACAAGATGCCATAGGAACACAACTGACCCAGCCCGCAGATGAAGCCCGGCTAGCTATGTTTGTCTTCCCTATCCCCACAAATATTGTTAGTCCAATTGTCTCAAGAGTAACTGTAAATCGCTCTGAGCCCACAGGTATGTGGGAAAGAGCGATCAATAAATCGAAAGCAT
>NW_015172578.1:309786-319329 GCF_001447785.1 Gekko japonicus
CAAAATAGGCAAACATAGAAACATACAAAACAAGATAACAACAAAAATGTACCATAAAAAGAGTGAGTATAAGCTAACTACTGGGTCCTTATATATGGATTATAAATATTATTTTCAGCTAGACTGCCAATCGTTTTTCATTGTAATTTTCAATAACCAAGAACAAAATAAACATTTAGTGTTGCTGCCTCTAATGTCGTTATTTCCTTTTATAATTTATTTGTTTACTTTACTGTACCCTGATTTTCCACCCAATTATAAAACCTTGACCACGTCCTTTCGAATTGCACATCTGTCCTGTCTTTTAAGTAGAAGGTGAGCTCTTCAATTTCGGCCGCTTCTAATATTTTACCAATAATTTTGGTTCGAGCTGGTAACTGTCTTCCTCCAATACTTAGCAAACAAAATTCTTGCTTTTTTACATTCTTTCGCCTAAATAGTTAACAAAAACAATTCTGGAGTGAAGGGGATGGAGATTCCTAAACTTTTTTTGAATTAATTCATGTATTCCTGTCCAATACTTTTTAGCTTTCTAGCATTTCCACCACATATGGTAAAAGGATCATGTTGTTTTCTGACACTTCCAGCAAAGGTTAGAGCAACTAGGGTCCATTTTTGAAAGCAGGTCAGGTGTAATATACCACCTGTGAAACATTTTATAGACATTCTCTTTATAAGAAATTGCTCTAGTCATTTTTATTCTCTTTTTCCAGATCTGGGACCATTGTTCAAGATCAATACTGTAACCTATGTTTTGAGCCCATTTTACTATCACATTTTTCACCACTTCATCATGCATTTGTCCTCTAAAAGTAACTCATACTTTTTAAAAAATAAATTTCTGGTTTGTATACAACAAGATCTTATCAATTTCTAAAAATTTGTCATAGAAACCTACTAACTTATCATTTTTATACCTAGCTTGAATCTTGCCACCAATTATACTCCGGAAGCCTTTTAAGATCTTGTTTGTTATCTAGTAAGTCATTGTACCTACCCAAATCCTTTTGAAACACATTGGGGTTTGTTAGGGCTTTTAAAGGCACTACCCATTTCAGTGTCTTTGTATAGAAGCGATTCCTAATTTGTTCCCAAATTTTTAATAAAGAAGTTCTCAACCAGTGCTGTTCAAAGTATTTATGTGTCTTGGCTTTCCCATACCAAGTAAATACATGCCACCCCAGAAACAGATCATGGGCTTCTATTTTTAAAAACCTATCATTGGCCCCGTTCACACGGGCAGGAAACTGCGGGGGAGAAGCGTGGCTGTTTGCCCTGGGGCAAACTACTGCGCAGTTACGTGATCAGACCTCCTGTGGAGGTCCTGTGGAGGTACCGTGGAGGTTCCATGGCAAGGGAGAGGTGCCGATCACAGGACAAGCCAGCGTGCAACGAAGAAGCGCGCGCCGCGGCAAACTTTTGTTTTTGTGTGTACATGACAAATGCGCATGCTCCGTTGGGTGCACGTGCGCATCCACAGAGACTTGGACAAAAAAAAACACCGGGGACATGGGCGGGCGCCGGATGCCACCGGAAGCGCGATCAGATGCCCGCCTTTGCCCCACAGTTTCCGGAAACTAGTACCTCTGAGGTACTAGTTTTTTGCCACACAGTTTCGGCTGGAAGCCTCGGTTGAGCCACGGGAGTGCTACGCTTCCCAGATGTGCTGGTGAGATCGCGCCTGGAAACTTTGCCTGTTTTCCGTCTCACTTGTGTGGCTTCTGTTCCGTGTGACCGCAGCCATTATCAAGTGTTATCCATTCCTTGATCCAGGCCAAAGCTGATGCTTTGTAATAAAATTGCCAGTCAGGAAGGGCAAATCCCCCTCTATTTTTTATATCTTGTAATATCTTAAGCTTGATCCTTGGTTTTCTTCCAATGCAACATTATTTTATCCAGTTCTTTAAAGTAAAATTCTTTATCACCGGAATTGTTTGGAAAAGAAATAGCATTTTTGGTAATACAGTCGTTTTAATGGTAGCTATTCTTCCCATAAGGGATAATTGGAGAGCATTCCATTCCAACAGATCTTTCTTCATCTCTTTAAGAAGTTCATTGTAATTATTTTCCATTAGAGAATTGCATTTGTTGGTTAAATTTATTCCCAAATATTTGATCTTTTTCTGAATTTCTATTCCGGCTAGTTCTTGTAAATCATCTGCTTGTATTTTAGTCAAATTTTTAACCAACATATTAGTTTTTTTTAATTGATTTTCAATCCTGCTACTTCACCATAATCTTGTATAATAGAGATCAGCCTAGTAACAGTATTATGTGGATTATCCAAAATAAAGGCCAGGTCGTCCGCAAAAGCTAAAAGCTTATATTCTTGATCTTTCTATTTTAATCCTCTGATTAAATTATCCACTCTAATTTGATCATTTAAAATTTCGAGAATCAAAATAAACAGTAGTTGTTAGAGGGGACAGTCCTGTCTAGTGCCTTTATTCATTCCAATTGTATGTGATAGGTCTCCATTAATACTTATCCTGGCTTTCTGTTCCTTGTAAATTGCGCTGACTATTTTGTAGAAGTCTGATCCAGCCTGGGAAGCTAACAACAATTCAAGTAAAAAGTTTCAGCCAACATTATCAAAAGCTTTCTCCACATCCAGAAAGATCAACGCCAGCTGCTTCTCTGTATGGATCTCATTATATTCTAAAACATTTAATATTAGCCTTACATTCTGTCATATTTGTCTATTTGGGAGAAAACCAGCTTGATTTGGGTGGATCATCTCTCTTAATACCCTTCTCAATCTTGTTGCTAATATAGAGGCAAATATCTTATAGTCCGCATTCAATAAAGAAATTGGCCTGTAATTTTTTATTTTCGACTCATCTGTATTATGTTTATGAATTAACGATATCAGTGCTTCCTTCCAAGATTGTGGAGTCTCTTCTTTAATTACAATCTCTTGACAGATCATTTTTAGAGGATTTAACACTTGATCTTCATAGATTTGATAAAATTTTGATGGGAATCTATCTGGGCTCGGCACTTTCCCTTTTTTTTTAAGGCTTCAGTAAGTTCTGCCATTGTTATTGGTTGTTTAAGGATTTTTCTCTGGTCTTCTGCAAAGTTTTTTGGCTTATGATTATAAAGATACTTCTTAATTGACTGGTGTGATGCTTTGGTATTTTTATATAGATCTTAATAGTATGTTTCCACAATTTTTTTTAAAATCTTCTATTTTATTTTTTATTTCCCCTACTTCATTCTTAAGAGTTTTTATAAATCTTTTTTGTGTCTCTTTCCGTAATCTATATGCTAACCATCTAGAGGGTTTGTTAGCTTTCTCAAAGAAGTTTTGCCTTGCATATTGTAATTTCTTTGCTCTTTCTTCAGTTAATAAACAGCCACACTATTAAACACAACATTATACCTGCTCGTATATTGTACTAAAATCAGAAAGAATAGGAATCATACACTCAAAAGGTTGTGTCAGGTATTACACTTTTAGGAACATGAAAATGATTCTTCTTGCATGGTGTCATAATTATGGCCAAGTGTTAGAGTAGATTGCAGGCTTGAACAGAAGGGAAACCATTATAGGCTCCAGGCCTGTAGATCTGGAATCTACACTGAAAACTTAATTCTGAACTGAAAGCCTTCTGTCTCATTATGAAATGTTGGCAGAGGTTCCAGGACATGGAATCTGGTGCCAGAGTGCTAAGAATGTATTTTTGCAGAGTTATGAACAAACAACAGCAGAATAAACATTCAGGCAAGAGATACAAATCTGCTGTAAGGAAAAAGGAGATGGGGTAAGCTGGACAATGAAACATATGGATTAATATGTATTCCTTCAATTTGTTCTAACATTTAATAAAGTAAGAATAAGACAGATGGACAGAAGAGAAGGGAAAGGATCTCAAAGCAGACATTTTTGGCTATCTAATTAGCTCAGGTTAAAATTAATTTAACAAGACACAGTCATGAGACTTCTGAAAGGGAGTTGGTTAATAATTTATGAAACAACTCTGGACTGAAAAGACAAGATGGTCAGTTTGTCCAAGAGAGAGGGGCGGAATGGAAACCTGCCAAATGCAAGGAATCCTGCCAACTGAGGGGAATACTGCCAAAGGAAAAATTCACATTTCAAAGAGACATGAGATTTGAAAATAAGTTTAAATTGAATAGAGCATTATGATCTTCAGGGAAAAATCTTATTCACATTCATATTATGTCTAAAAGAATTAATTCTTAAAGCAATCTAGTACTGATGTTAAGTCAGAATCGGACTTTGGGAAGCAAAACTGCAGGGAAACCTGATGAGAGGTTTGGGGTTTTTTTGTTTTTGTCATCCAGGGTTTTACATAGTTCATTGAGTCTGCTAAATCTTCTATGCTATACACCTATATGCAGTCAAGCAGTTACGCTGTGCTACACCTATCGATGCCATGCATCTGTACACCCTTATTCCATGTATCCATTTAATATCAATGCTAGCAGCCAGGGAAACCTAATAGGGACATCTTTTGGGAAACTGTAGATACATAATGGGGTTACTTCAAGGAGATTGGTTCTAAAATGGCTTCTGTCAGGACACAGATACATAGACAGGTGTTGGATCCAAATATGGCCTTGGAACCATTACATCTTTTAGAATGATTTGACCCAGCAGTGATGGAATTTTTGACTAGGGGAAACCCATGAGGAACTTGTGTGTTTTCCTGTAATGCTTAGATGACCATATAGAGAATTTTTGTCAAAATCTACATGGAAGACCCCATCAACAAGTTGGTAAAGATCCAAGTTGGGTTGGAGAACTAGGATTGATTCAATGCAGGGCTCATTTCCTGCCTGAGCTCACCGGAGCGACACTCCTGCAGTAAGGAGCCCAGGGGGTGGGCACATCTAGCAAGCCCCGCCCCCTGCTCCCAACAGCCCTCAGTCGGGCCACGAGGATCAAAAAGAAGGAAGGTAAGTTGCAGTTCCCCCTGCCCTTTCTCTCCACTCAGTGCAGGACTCGAGGCATGAAGGCCGAGGCCAGGAGTCTCCTCCCCCCATAGCTTCTCTTACCCCTGACCCCGGGCTGGAGACACAGCAGGAGGTGCCCTTGCTCCAGAGCCTCTCCCCTTCTGGAAAAGGGGGAACATCGGTGGGGGGCTGAGACTGTCACCCGGCTCCTCTTCTTGACTGCTGCTGCCCTCTGGGGACTTGGAAAGGCACATTTTCTTCTTGCAGGGCTGCTGCGGGCCTGCTGGGCAGCTGCTGCTTCCCCCACCCTCTGGGAGTCAATTGTCACCCCCCTTTCCCCTGCAAACATCTGTCCAGGTGTGTGTTAATGCTCGGGGCTGTGAGCTCCCGGGTACCTTGCCTGCAAGAGCAAAGGAAATCTAAAGTGTCTTTAGTCAAAGTGTACAGCTGGCTCGCCAGCTCTTGAGTTAGGAAATATCTGAAGATTTTTTGGGGTGGAGCCTGAGTGGTGCAGGTGCTCCACGAGAGTCTGGGGCTGGCTTGGGCCTCTAGGTCTGGAGACCTAGAATAGAATAGCCTTGGAGACCAGCAAGAAACAAAGGAGTAACATAATAATATGGGCTTTTGTAGTTTAGAAACCATCTAACTCATATCAATTGATATTATGTGTTGATGCTCAGGTGCAGTAGTGTCTGAGAATGGCAAGAATGTCCAACTTCACAGAAGTTAATGCATGGTTTTATTTATTTATTTATTGGGATTTCTATCCCAACCATACCCAGAGGCTCAGGGCGGCTAACTACAAT
The DNA here is from genome assembly GCF_001447785.1 of Gekko japonicus. Lineage (NCBI taxonomy): Eukaryota > Metazoa > Chordata > Lepidosauria > Squamata > Gekkonidae > Gekko > Gekko japonicus. Next base: position 315,516 of record NW_015172578.1, read on the forward strand.
TTAAAAATTTATAACAATAAAACAGAATATATACAATAAAATTTGGTGCTACAATCTACCTACATTTACAACAGGTCTATATGCGTCATATACAATACACAGCAATCCCCCTTTGCAGTTAGCATTCTTAATAGCGGAAATGCCAGGAACAGTCCTCCCACACAGTTTTTCGGGCGACATCTACCCCCCACCCCGGGGTATGGTAGATGGATGGAACATCACGATGGTGGTATGGCGGCAGCGGCAGCGCCTTCCCCAAGGCCTGGTGGAAGAACTCTGTCTTACAGGCCCTGAGGAACTGTACTAAGTCCCGCAGGGCCTGGATCTCCTCTGGGAGCTCATTCCACCAGGCAGGAGTCGCCACCGAAAACGCTCTAGCTCTGGTCTGGGCCAACCTCACAGCTTGGAGGTCCAGCACTTCAAGGCGATGGAAATTCCCCGATCTCAGTGCTCTTGAGGGAACATACGGGAAGAGATGGTCCCTTAGGTAGGCCGGACCCTGGCCATTCAGGGCTTTAAAGGTAAGCACCAGCACTTTGAAATGGATCCGGTATGCTATTGGCAGCCAGTGCAGCGCTTACAGCACCGGCTGGATGTGGTCTCGCCCGGAAAGACCCATCAACAGCCTAGCTGCAGCATTCTGCACTAGCTGCAGCTTCTGGATCTGCGACAAAGGCAGCCCCAAGTAGAGAGCGTTACAGTAGTCCAGTAGTTCAACAAAGGGGTGTATTGGTTGAGGGTCAACATATATTCATATGTATGAGAAACTTGTAATCACTATTTTTAAATAGACTTTGCTATTAAAAGCACCAATAATGAACTAGTAGTTTTTATATATTTTAAGATGTTCAAGCATAGTATGGTGCATGAAATATTAAGATAATCAGTTAGCCAAGAATGTGTATGCTTCTCAAGTTGAACAGCTAGCTGTTGTTACAATATGATTTTTTTAAAGGGGAGATTAGAAAGAGAGACTGCTGAATTGCAACTGATAATGAAGCTCAAGACAATGCACCCACTTGGACTGAATCAAGACCTAGGTTTCCTGTCTCATTACCAATGATGAATTTTTTTCATGCCTACTACCTCTCTGCATATCACACTGAATCCAATCATACCTGCTATTGTCATTTGCCTGCTACTGTCATTTGGCATCTGAAATCGCTCCACTTTCCAATATATAGGACAGATGAACTCACATTCTAGCTGTATCTGAAGAAGTGAGCAGTGACTCATGAAAGCTGATACCCTACCACAAATTTTGTTAGTCTTTAAGGTACTACTGGACTCTTGCTCTTTTCTACTGCTACAGACAAACATGGCTACCCATCTTGAGCCAAACTAGAAATATTAAGGTGTACATCTCACCAGAAATTAAATTAGCTGATATAGGAAAGTTAAATAAACATCTAGGGTTTCTTACCTGTTCATCTATACCTCAATGAGGCCTGACCAGTGTCTTCCAGAATAATGGACATAGTCAATCATCTCTGGTTGCAGTGAACTAGTACAATCCAGATTTCTACCGTTGTCCTTTCTAAGCTTAAAAGAGTTCAACTTTCTGCAGCCCAAAGCAATGCAGTGATGTGCTCTGTCTTTCCTGAGTCAGTATCAGTATGATAAGGAATGATTTTCATATGCCAGTTACTCAACCTGATGCAGATGCAGTGACTCAAGTTACTGTAATTGTTAAAATGCAGCATCATTATTGTTTTTATTGAAAAAAATACATTTTAACATTTCATATTTATTATAATAAATACATTTATAACATTTATTATAAATTTCTAAATTTATCTTTTCATGATGTCTCTAATCAAAGCTGCAGTTCCAAGAATTTTGAACATTTAAATATGTTTTTTCTGAAAATTAGGACTAAAGCAAAATAGTTTAGTCAGTGCTTTAGTCCTACATGGCTATTGTAAAAAAAAAAAAAAAAAGCAAGCTCAAGGATTTACTGGAGTTGCTTTTGTGCAGCTCTTGCCAAAATGAAACATGTGTGAGGAAACTGAAGAGGGTGCCTTAATCACTATATCTGTGACAGTTTTGAGTGATAATTATTAGCAACTTCCAGGCAGGGAGTCAGAGGTTGTGTGTGTGCGCGCGCATTACACAAGGACTATTTCAGATACCAAAAGCAACTGGTCTCTGGGACATTAATTGGAAGTTTCACTTGGCTTACAATCTTCATGAGAAAAGTGTTTATTTTGTCTTCTTGATTTACTTTTCCTTCTGTCTGGGTATTGTGCCTCCAGGAAGAAATGCTTACATTGCTCAAGCAGTCTTTTTATAAATCTTGCCAAGAATAAAGTGGCTGAATAGGAAAGAACATAGATCTTACCTCTTTTGGAAATTTAAAAAAGAGAGGGGGTTTAAGTTATTTAGGATAAGACTTCAGACCTATTTCATAGAGTCATAGAGCTGGAAGGGCCATACAGGTCATCTAGTCCAACCCCCTGCTCAATGCAGGATCAACCTAAAACATCCCTGACAAGTGTTCATCCAGCCGTTGCATGAAAACTGCCAGTGAGGGGAAGATCCCTCCCTCCCTAGGCAGCTGATTCCATTGCTGAACTACTCTTACTGTTAAAAAAAATCCTAATATCCAAGTGAGACCTTTCCGCCCATAATTTAAACCCATTATTGCGAGTCCTATCCTCCGCTACCAACAGGAACAGCTCCCTGCCCTCCTCTAAGTGACAGCCTTTCAAATACTTAAAAAGAACAGTCATGTCCCTCCTCAATCTCCTCTTCTCCAGACTGAACATTCCCAAGTTTCTCAGCCTTTCCTCATAGGGCTTGGTCTCCAGGCTCCGATCATCTTTGTTGCTCTCCTCTGCACCCGCTCCATTCTGTCCACATCGTTTTTGAAGTGGGGCCTCCAGAATTGCACACAGTACTCCAGGTGCTGCCTGACCAATGTGGTGTACAGTGGGATGATGGTACCTTGTGATTTAGATGTTATGTCTCTGTTGATACACCCCAAGACTGTATTCACCTTTTTGCCACTGCATCACATTGATTTAGCTGACAGTCCACCTGTACCTCAAGATCTTGTTCACATAGACTGCTACCCCAAAGTGTGTCCCCCATTCAGTATGTGTTCTTCTCAGTTTTGTTATCCAGATGTAGAACTCTGACTTATTCTTGTTGAATTGTGTCTTGTTCACATCTGCCCACTTTTCCTGTATGCTCAAAACCTCAGATCTTGTTGAGTTCTATCGCTGTCTGCTGGTGTATTTGCTACTTCTCCCAATTTGGTGTCATCTGCAAATGTAATGAGTAGTCCATCCACCCCCTCATCCAGATCATTTATAAAAATATTGAAAAGTACTGGGCCCAGAACAGAGCCCCGTGGCACCCCAGTGGATACCTCCCTCCAACGAGATGAAATGCCATTGACAACTACTTCATGGGTGCATTCTTCAACCAGTTCCCTACCCATTTAACTATCCTCTATCCTCAAGTCCAATCCCCAGTCCTCCAGTTTACCCATCAGAACATCACAGGAAACCCTGTCAAAAGCTTTATTATTCGTTTATTTTATTCAAATTGTAGTCCTCCCTCCCTCATATACAGGGCTCGGGGTGGGGACCAATATTTCCAATAACAATATTCACCATTAGGTTAGAACAAGAAAGGGACCCGTGATACTCGTGGGGGGGGGGAAGAGCTCCACGCAGAGCAGGAAGAGGAGGAAGCAGCAGCAGCAGGTAAGCCTCCCTCCATCCCTATACACCAGTGGCATGGCCTGAGCGGCTGCAAGCCACCAAGCCCACCAATCCCCCCCCCGGAGCCCCCACCACCCCCCCCC
>NW_015172578.1:319514-321781 GCF_001447785.1 Gekko japonicus
CCCAGCTCCTGCAGCGAGGCCCGAGTGGCTTCCAGCTGCCAGGCCTCGCAGATCTCCTCCACCTCCTCCCCCAGTCTCCTCCCCCACCCTCAGCTCCTGCAGCGAGGCCCCAGCGGCTTCCAGATGCTGGGTCTTGCCAATCTCCTCCACCCCCCTCCCCTGGTCTCCTCCCCCACCCCGGTTCCGGCGGCGAGGCCTGCGGTGGCTTTCAACCGCCAGCCGACCACAGAGTTCCCAGAGTGTTCCCTATGCATGCGCAGGGAAGGCTCTTTTACTTTTGGGGGGATTTAAATATCCCCCCTATATATTTTTACTTCTTTTTAGATTTTTGTGCACACCTGGGTCTGCCCCAAGTGTGCAGGAAAATCTCCCTGCCCCCAGGTGCCTCTGATGTATGGATTTAGATATCTGCATGCAGAGGGTGCCTTTGCTATTAGATATATAGATTTAAACACTTAAAACAGTTAAGAAAGGTTAACAATTTAACAATTTAACTGAAAATTTACAAATGGCACATAAAACAGGCAATGTAGTGTCCCTTCCCCTTAGAGGGAAAAGGGAGGAAGGAGCCAGGCTACATGGAAAAATTGTTGCAGTCCTCAACCATCGGCCTGGTGGAACATCTCTGTTTTATAAGGCCCACAGCACTGCATTAGGTCCCACAGGGCATGGATGTCATTTGTCAGAGAGTTCCACCAGGCTGGTGCCCTGCTCTGTTTGAGGACAGCCAGATGCTTTTCAGGCCAGGGATCACCAGTAAGTTCTTCTCACCTGAGTGTAAAGCTCTTTGGGGTATATACCAGGGGAAGCAGTCCTGCAGGTACACTGGTCCCAGACCATTTAGGGCCTTAAAGGTTAGTACCATAACTTTAAACCTGATCCAGTATTCAATCTGAAGCCAGTGCAGTTGGCAGAGCACCAGTTGTATATGGGCTGTCAATGGAGTTCCTATAAGAACCTGTGCTGCCGCATTCTGGACCAATTGTAGGCTCTGTAAGTCAGCCTACTGAAATCCAGGTAAACAAGAATAACATTCCCACAATCCAATAAACTCATCATTCAATCAAATAAGGAAACAAACTTGTTGGGGACAAATCCATTCTGACTTTCCCGTATCTCCAAGTTCTTCTTCTTTTTGCACCATATTCTTGGTATTCCCAATTCTGTTGGCTGTTTTACCCTGTATACTGAGTTAGGTCTCCATACCATAGAATCCAGAGCTTGGATTGCTGCTATTAAATACTGGCTACATCATTATTTCCGACCTCCTCCAAATAGCCTCATTGCCTCCCTACCCACTGATCCATTTGTTTCTAAATGGTCCCGATTAATATTTGATAAAATCCATTCATTAAGCATTGATTTAAATTCCTTGGCCAACTCTAGTGAAATGTATATATTTCGTACAATCCAAAGGAGAATCTGGGATATTGATTTTCAACTAATAAATGCCAGAGCAGAGGGAACTTGTTCCCCGCATTTCCCGGGCCTTTACATAATTCTATATCTCAGTACTTTTCAAATTTAGTAATCCCCTCTTGACATAGAGCTTCCGTGCTGGCGAGATTCAATGTATTTCCCTCGGCCGTGGTCAGAGGTAGGTATAAGGGTATCCCCCTTGAGGAAAGACTCTGCAGGTGTCACTGCAGAGAACCGGAGTCTGTACAGCATATCCTTTTATATTGCCCATTGTTTACTCAGTTATGTTTATGTTTGTTTGGCCCTTTCCCCCAAACCTTTAAGACCATGACCTCTAGAGGCATTCAGTTCTTGTTGGCAGACAAATTCCCTGAAATTACCGAGCAGGTGGCAGATGTACAGAAAGGGAGAAAAAGAAAGGACAGAGAGGAGAAAGAAGAAGGGGAAAGGAGGGAGAGAGGGAGAGAGAAAGTGTGAGAGAGAGACTATATAGTGTGTAACTATGTTTTATAATGTTTCTCTTTCCTTTTCTGTTTGTTAAGCTTACTCACTGTAATTGGTTTTAACCTTAGTGACACTCGAGATTATTGTGTGTTTTTTTCTTTTTATTATTATTACTGTTATTGTTGTTCAACAGTATAGTTATTTGTATTTACATTACTTTAACTTTGGCTATTTGGCAAACTGTATTGTTAGTTCCTCTTTGATTTTACTGCTACCCCAATAAAGGTTGTGATGATGATGATGGTGAACTCCACCCCATCCTCTACAGGACAGCCCTTCAAGTACTTGAAGATGGCTATCCTGTCACCTTTCAGTCACCTCCTCTCCAGGCTAAACATCCCCAG
>NW_015172578.1:322008-369051 GCF_001447785.1 Gekko japonicus
CAGTTTTTTAGCCTCCTGCTCACACATTTTTGTCTTAGCTCAGGAAGGAGGGCTCCTGAAGAAACTAATCTGTGCAGTAGCCACATCGCTCGCTCACAGCTTTAATGCCAGTAGCTCACAAAGTAGGATTTTTGCTCACAAGACTCCACAGCTTAGAGGGAACACTGCTAGTAACCCTCAGACACTCTTCTTTAGAGGTATGTCCTCGTTTGTACTTCTTGAACATTTGTTTTTTATTCCTTAGCTCATCATAGAGTTTTCTGTTTATCCACAATGACTTCTTGGATCCCCTACCATGATTCTATTTTGTTGGGATAGTGATGGCTTGAGCTGGCCAGAGCTCTCATTTTAGGACAGCCTACCTTTCACTTAGGGGCTGCGGTGGCTCAGAGGTTAAGATGCTGAGCTGCATACCAGAAGGTCTGTAGTTCGGCAGTTCGAGGCACTAGTGCCGCATGACGGAGTGAGCTCCCGTCTCTGGTCCCAGCTCCTGCCAACCTAGCAGTTCGAAAGCAAGAAATTGCAAGTAGATAAATAGATACCACTTCAGTGGGAAGGTAACAGTGTTCTGTGTGCTTTGGCATTTAGTCATGCTGGCCACATGACCAAAGAAATGTCTTCGGACAACTCTGGCTCTTTGGCTTGGAAACTGAGATGAGCACCACCCCTTAGAGTTGGATTCGACTAGCTTTCGAGCACGGGAAGCCTTTACCTTTACCTTTATCTTTACCCTTCATTGTTCCTTTCCCTTTAGCATTCTTGTCCATAGAATGACTCTCAGCATGCCTCTGAGTTCATTAAACTCTGTCGTAGTAAAATCTAACATACACACTTGGCTATGAACTTTCTGCACCCCTCCCCTTCAAAAGGAATTTTAGGAGGACATGGTAAATTCCCCTAAGGTCTCCAGCACTTTTACCGCATCTATCAACTCTTGCCTGTTGGTTAACATTGTCTCTCCAAGCCCCTCATGTTTCCACCATTTGAAAAAGGAACATGTTGGCCAGGCAGGTCAGGAAGTTGCATGACTCTGGATGCTTAGCAGCAAGGGTCTTTTCGTAGAAAAAGAGCTAGGGGAACTCATTAGCATAACTCATTAGCATATGCCACACCCCCTGACATCGTTTGTACTTCTTGAACATTTGTTTTTTATTCCTTAGCTCATCATAGAGTTTTCTGTTTATCCACAATGACTTCTTGGATCCCCTACCATGATTCTATTTTGTTGGGATAGTGATGGCTTGAGCTGGCAAGAGCTCTCATTTTAGGACAGCCTACCTTTCACTTAGGGGCTGCGGTGGCTCAGAGGTTAAGATGCTGAGCTGCATACCAGAAGGTCTGTAGTTCGGCAGTTCGAGGCACTAGTGCCGCATGACGGAGTGAGCTCCCGTCTCTGGTCCCAGCTCCTGCCAACCTAGCAGCCACGATTCCCCCCAAAATGACCTCTGCTTAGCAGAGTTTGTTTCCCAGCTCATATCAGGGAAGTTGAAGTCACCCATCATTATAAGGTCATGTTGCTTGGATATACTGTAAAGCTGCTCAAGGAGGGCAGCATCTACTTCCTCACCCTGGTCAGGTGGTTTGCAGCAGACCCCAACCACAATACTGTTTGTCCTCGGCTGTCACCCATATCCTTCAGGATTTCCTGAAAAGCAAACCCTCTCCTCACATACGGCACCACTCCACCTCTTCTTTGACCCTTTCAATTTTTCTTGAACAGTTTCTATCCTTCCACTACTACATTCCAGTCATGGGAATCATTCCACCAAGTCTCTGTAATGCCTACTAAATCATATCCCTCTGTCTGCATTAGAAGCTCAAGCTCTTCCTTCTTATTGCCCAAGTTTTGAGTATTGGTATATAAGCTGAAATCCCTCACCTTCGGCTCTATTTGACCTGGCCTTCCCAAGTGGGCCTTGACGATTTGGTCTTCTACACTGAAATCCCTATTTTGGTTATCTCCTCCCCCTTCTGGTATCAATTTAAAGCCCTCCTGATTAATCTTCCCAGGTTCCTGCCAAACACATTCTTCCCCAACCTTGATAGATGAAGTCCATCATGTGCTAGTAGGCCATCTTCCAGAAAACCTAGCCCATGGTCCCAGAATCCAAATTGCTCCTGCTTGCACTGCCAATACAGCCAGTGGTTCACCTCCATTATTTTCTGTTCCCATCACATTCCTCTGACAGAAAGGACCAAAGAGAATACCTCCTGTGCCCCATTCCCTTTAGCTTTCTCCAAAGAACTTCACAGTCAGACTTAATGCTTGTGATGGAGTTCACAGCCATTTTGTTCATTCCCATGTGGACCACCACAAATAGGTAATAATGTGTAGGTTTGATCAGTTTTGGTAACCAGCCTGCAATATCTTTAATCTTTGTCCCTGGCAAGCAACATACCGCTTGGGCTAGGGTGATAGGCCTGGACACATGATGTTCCATACTCATCAGCAGAGAGTCACTGATGACCAATACTTTCCTTTTCCTTCCAAAGCCATTTTTTGTATCTCCATACTGTCCTCACTCTATTTTTCTTGTCTTTGTAGGTCTTCCTCTGCCAGTGTTTCCATCTTAGTCACCTTAGTCCCAATGGCACTGAGTGCCATCTTGCTTAATGCTTTGGGTACGTGCTGTAGCACTTAGAGAAGGTTCATTAGGGAATTCAAACACTGTCCCTTTGGCCAGTCTCCCCATCGTTATGCAGGGCCTCATGGCTCCTGTTAATGAAATTCTCCCCTTCCTTGATCTCATGAAAGGTAGCAATCCTTGCCTCCAACTCCAAACCTTCTAAGAGCCCTATCAATTTACACTTCTGACAAGTGAAGTCCATCTTGTCCTCAGGGAGGAAAACAAACACCCCGCTCTCCCTGCTGGTGACTGGAAATGGACCTTGAACATTTATCATCACCTTCCAAGCAGATTCCATCACTTTAGAATGTCCTTCATATGTTGATCTAATCCGGAACTTAAACTTCTGACTTAAGATCTACTGGAGCCAAAATCTGTAACATGTAGGAATGTAAAAAACTTTCCCCCCCCCCATGTTATTTAACAGCTATATGTACCCTTTGGTGGAGATTGTAAGAAGTTTTGGAGTGGGGTGCCATCAATATGCAGATGATACTCAGCTCTACATCTTATTTGAGGAGTGATGGGTAGCCAAAACTCCAGTCTTGGCCTCCTTCCTGGATGCAGTGGTGGGATGACTAGGTGAGAGTTGATTGAAGCTAAATCCATCTCAGATAGAGATTATGTGGCTAGGGAAGCCCAGACCACTGGGGTGGTCCGTTCTACCGACCGTTGATAGATTCTGTCTTTCTACAGTCAACTCAGTCAGCAATTTGGGAGTTTGGCTCAATTCTTTGCTCTCCATGGACAAACAAGACTTGTTTTACCATCTACACCAGGCCCACCAGCTGGCTCCCTATCTGTCTCGGGAGGACCTTGCTATGGTAGTTCACTCAACAGTTACTTCAAGACTGGACTACTGTAAAGTGCTCTATGTAAGGCTACCTTACCTTACTTTGGAAGTTACAGGTGGTCCAGAACACAGCTGCCAGATTTCTGAAAGGAGTGTCTTGGTCAGCGTATATAACACCTATACTATGGCCACTGTACTGGCTCACAATTAGTTTCTGGTGCCAATTAAAAGAGTTGGTACTTCCCTTTAAAGCCCTAAATGGCCCGGGACCCTCATACCTTCAGGACTGCCTCTCCTGGCATGATATTCCCCATCTTCTCCAATCTTCATCTCAGAATTTATCGAAGGTCCTTGGTCCACAAACAGCCTGCCTTCTGCCAACAAGGGTGAGGGCCTTCTCAGTAGTGGCCCCTGTCCTGTGGAACCAGCTGCCCCAAGAGGAGCGTACCTTGCAGAACCTCCCTAGGTTCCACAGGGCATTCAAAGCTGCTCTTTTTCAGGTGGCCTTTGGGTGATTGTGATCCACCAGACAGATCGTATACTTCAACTGTATTGCATCCTACCCTGCTTGATAGTCGATAGATTTTAATGTGGATAATTTTTAATGTTTTAATGTTTTAAAGATTATCATAGTCGATAGATTTTAATGTGGATATTTTTTTAATGTTTTAATGTTTTAAAGATTATTCATTGTATCTCTGTATTGTTTTTATTGGTTTGTTTTATATGCTGTTAGCCACCCCAGCTTCTCGCAGGGTCCCCAGGCCAAGAGCCACAGACACAAATCCTTTGGCTCACACCAAAGGATCGTTCCTCTGATGGGGAGGAGCCTTATTCAGGCCCATACCCACAGGCATGGCCCACAAGTGCCCGGCACCCTCCCCAAACAGCCATGTCTTCCCTTCTGCCTGTGAAACAGCAGCAGTTGCCACCATGCACCCCAGCTGGCAGACTCTGTGCATAATGTGAAGTGTGGCAGTTGCCTTTGGGGCACCTGGTGGGGGCAGTGCAGGGGTGGATCAGGGCCGACCGGAGGCTGGCTGGCTGAACAGAGAAAGAGCTGAAATGAAACCATGCTGGAGGAGAGGGGAGGCGGGTGCAACGGGCTGCCCTGGAGAGCCCCTGGACTTTGCAAAGGGGAACACACCGGTGCTTCTTATTTTTGGAGGGGGTGAAAATGATGACATACTTCCTTTGCCAGGAGAGGGAAGCATGTCATCATTTTCACCCCCTCCAAAAATAATAATCACCGACATGCTCCCCTTTGCCAAGTCCAGGGGCTCTCCAGGGCAGCCTGTTGCACCCACCTCCCCTCTCCTCCAGCACGGTTTCCTTTTGGTTCCTTCTCCATTCAGCCAGCCAGCCTCTGGTCAGCCCTGATCCACCCCTGCACTGCCCCCACCAGGTGCCCCAAAGGTGACTGCCACACTTCAAATTATGCACCGAGCTTGCCAGCTGCTGGTGGCTGCTGCTGCGTTCAGGTGGCAGCGAGAGCACACTGCCCCACTCCAGCATCTCCTCCTACTACTCCTGCTTCTGGGAGGTGGATGTGACGGGAGAGGAGCCTGTGCTGGAACCTGCTGCGGCTGCTGCATTCAAGTGGCAGTGGCAAGGATGCACCACACAGCTCCAATGTCTCCTTCTCCTGCTCCGGGAAGGCAAATGTGACAGAAGAGAAGCCTGTGCTGGAAATGACAATGATGAGGAATGTGGGAGGGACCCCTGAACATCAGGCAGCTTCTGCTTCAGGAGGTGGTCCACGGTTCTGACTTCCAGGTGGGGTCTGGAGATCTCCTGGAGTGACAGCTGATCTCCAGATTAGAGATCCATTCCCCTGGAGGAAGTGGTTGCTTTAGAGGGTGGACTCTCTCCAGCATTGTACCCGCCTGAGGTCCCTCCCCTTCCCAAACCCCACCCTCCCCAGGTGGCACCTTGCTGAACCCCCAACAAAAATTTCCTGGGTATGGAGCTGGCCTTATTGTTCAAAGGCTCACAGCCCCTGCCTCTCAACAAAGCATGCTTTGCCAAATATAGAACAAAAGGTTGTGCTCCTGCTTAAGAAATTAGACTGGCATGCTCTTTATAAAAATCAGAGAAACAGTTTCCTTCATGGAGACTTGAGTGCATGTATCTTTGGAGAGTGTTGTGCCAGTTATGGAACAGAAGGTTTGGTACCTGCTTAAGAAATGGGACTGGCGTGCTCCTAACATAAAATTTTAATTGCAGCTATAAGTGAGTGTCATGGGCGACGATGAAGGTGCCGGACCCCTGCCTGAGTTGGCAGCACAGCTGGAGTCACCAGCATCAACAGAGCTGGAAGCTGGCCCCTCTGACTCCTCAGCAGTTGACAGCCTGCCACCAATGCCTGAGCCAGTGATCCCCGCACCTGGTCCGGCCTCAGCTGACGAGGTACAGGTACAAACAGAAAGCCCGCCTGATTCACGTCTGTGGGTGGCTCAGCTGAGGGAGTGGCTTTGCAGGGACTTGGCAACCTGTTGCCAAGATGCATGCTGGTAGGGAAGGTGGGTACTGAGCCCTGAGTACTGACAGGAGTGGCGCCGCCATGAATGGAAGCACTGCCAGAGGCCTATATAGCTCCTGCTTGGGATTGCACTATCCGTGGAAACAACAAGTTACATCTGTGCTGACCTTGTGTCTACCCTCGGCTTCTATTCTTGGACCTTGCCCCTGTTTGGCTTCCTGGCTTCCTGACCTCCTGCTTTGAATGACCACTCTCTGGGACTCTCGACGCAGCTCCTGTTCTGTCTCTTCTGGCTCCAACCCCCAGACTGGACCTGCCTTCTGCCTCCTGCCCCAGCCTAGCCCATGACAGTGAGTCCCAAGAGTATATGTTCCCTATAACAGTGAGGTGTAATAATTCTGAGAATGAGGGAAAAAAGTTTTCAATTCAATTCATGGTCATTAATATGCACGATATTACTTCAATAACAACCTTTATAGTGCAATGTTATTTGTATTTTTAAGCAGGTTCCATCATGAAGACTTAGGCTGCGGTCACACAGAACAGAAGCCACACAAGTGAGACGGAAAACAGGCGGAGTTTCCGGACGCGATCTCACCAGCACATCTGGGAAGCGTAGCACTTCCGTGGCTCAACCGAGGCTTCCAGCCGAAACTGCGTGGCAAAAAACTAGTACCTCGGAGGTACTAGTTTCCAGAAACTGCAGGGCAAGGGCGGGCGTCTGATCGCGTTTCCGGTGGCATCCGGCGCCCGCCCATGTCCCCGTGCAAATAAGGTGTGGTTTTTTTTGTCCAAGTCTCTGTGGATGCGCACACGCACCCAACGGAGCATGCGCATTTGTCGTGTACACACACACACAAAACCAGTTTGCCGCGGCGCGCACTTCTTCACTGCGCGCCGGCTTGTCCTGTGATCAGCACCTCTCCCTTGCCATGGAACCTCCACGGTACCTCCACAGGACCTCCACGGGAGGTCTGATCGCGTAACTGCGCAGTAGTTTGCCCCAGGGCAAACAGCCACGCTTCTCCCCCGCAGTTTCCTGCCCGTGTGACCGGGGCCTTAGTTGCTTGCACTTTGGGAGAGCGTTTTGTCAGCAATAGAACAGAAGGTTTTGTACTTGCTTATGAAAAGGGACTAGCTTGCTCCTGATGTAAAAGCTGAATTGCTACCATAGGAAAATAACCACAGAGCAACAAGAGGAAGATAATTAATGAAAAATGAAAACTTCTGAAGAAGTTGTAACACAAAATGGGTCTACAACTAGTTACTCATCTTGTTGTATACTGTTTTATAAGCTCTGTTGAAAATGGTGATATAGTGGTGATATATGAGCCCTGCTGAAAATGGTGATATAAGATTATTTTAAAAGTTGTTATTGTTATTTCTCTATGTTAATAATAATTGTGAAATTCAGATGTAGTTTTACCAAATAAAGTATAGTAGCCCATATATCACAGTGATTGTTCCTTGTATTTCTTAACAGCAACAGCATAGGCTGGGGCTAGCAATCAACCCCAGGCAAACAGATCCTCCTTAATCAGCAACAATCAACAACAAACCAGACAAAAGAACCAAGCAGAAACCATTCTCCAGCATGCTACAAGTACCCACTAAGTCTCAGTCCTCAGACACTGTCCTTGAATCATAATTCTCTTTTTCAGGGTGTAAAGATTTAAGAACTGGGGGTAGCAATAAAGAATGGACCAAAACTAATGCTGGGAAGTGTCTAAGAAGTTATGTAATAACAAATTTCATATAGATTTACATAGGATGGTATAAAGCATCTTTCTAAAACAGCCCAGCAGACCTCCTACAATTTCTGCTTGCTGTCTGCAATTTTGTAGCACTTCCCAGTTCCCATTGGATTATATAGAAGTGTTAAGAGTTTAGAACACTAGAGCAAAAATTCAACCTTGTGAGCGAAAAAAGCTAGTAGCATTAAAGTTGTGAAGAAGTCTACATTTGACTATCACATAAACTAGTTTTTAGAAGATTATTTCAATAACCTTGTAAAAATCTCAGAACAAATTCTTTTAAAGTATATTTTAACTATATTTTAAGAATAATTTAAACATTATAAGAGAAATCAGAATCAAGTCAAATTTCATTACAGAAAATGTTGTCCTCTATAGAGGAACACCAGGCCTCTGGAGAAGAAGAGAAGCGATTGAATTTATACCCCACCCTTCACTCGGAGTCTCAGAGCGGCTTACAAACTCCTTTCCCTTCCCCTCCCCACAACAGACACCCTGTGAGGTAGGTGGGGCTGAGAGAGCTCTTTCAAGAACTGCCCTTTCAAGGACAGTTCTTGTCAGAACTATGGTTTGCCCAAGGTCATCCAGCAGCTGCAAGTGGAGGAGTGGAGAATCAAACCCAGTTCTCCCAGATTAGAGTCCACACACTTAACCAATGCACCAAACTGGCTCTCAGGTCTACCTGCCCCTTTTCACTATACTGAACAGGTCTACCTGCCCCTTTCCACTATATTGGTAGACCTGGCCTCAGACCATCACCCTGCACTGAGCCTTAGAAAACATACCAGCATTTTTTTTGGGGGGGGGGGACTCTTGAAGCCTTTTTTTAAAAAGTGAAATGTGACAAATTTACAGGTCAAGTATAACAGAGGTGGAACAATCACTGTCAGAACCCTGCCTAACCTAACAAACAAGAAGTTGCTTAAATGTTACCAACCTGCCCAAACTACTTATTTATTAACATATTTATATCCCACTTTTACAAATCATACTGCAAAGCATAATAAGGGGTACACAAAAAAAATATCAATTTTTCTCTGCTCCATTGTAGCCTAAGGGGCCATTATAGTCAAGGGGCCCCATAGGCTATAACAGAGAACCAATCCGGTGGTATCTGAAGTTCTGGGGACCTGTTTTTTGAGGTAGAGGCACCAAATTTGCAGCATAGCTGCTAGTGCCTCTCCTCCAAACCCTCTTCCCCCAGTTTCAAAAAAATTGGACTGGGGGACCAATTCTATGAGCCCCAGAAGGAGGTGTCCCCATCCTCAATTGTTTCCAATGGAGGGGAGAATGCTTGTGAGCTGGAAGCTAAAATCTCTGAGCAGCCAGTTAAAATTTTGTGCACCAGTGCCCCCTAGCACAGCTTAGAGGGAACACTGGTCTGAACTCTCTTGTGAAATCGAGCCATTGGGTAGTCAGATCACACATTTTTAAAAATTCAGTTAGCAATGTGCACGTAAGTGAATCTTCGCCCCAGAGTTTTGAATCACCACTTGTGCATTTCTGAACCCAAACATTCTGTCAGGATCAGGAGCCCCCAGGGGAGTTGTTTTTTGAGAGACAAACCTCCCCCCCAAACCCTCTCTCTTGTTTCTTGGGGTTGGAAAGTAATGGAAATAGTCCCTAGTTAGGCTCCTATATCAGCAGGTAGCCTGGGGAGGCTGGCATCCCTAATTCAGGGAGACTGGAGTAAAGCAGGAAACAATTGAATAAAGTTGTTTGAGAGCATCCCATGATTGACACAAGAGTAAATGTACTGATGTCAATAGGGCTACTCTCATGTAAATTTGCATGATGTGTACAACCCCCCCCCCATGTATTCCAAGGGAGACAGGCAAAGTGGAGGAGGCTGAGAGGGGGCACAGTACTTGGCAGAGGCATCACAGACTTGTCAAAATTGAGTGGTGCTTCAAATGAACACTCCTGCGAATGCATGAAAGACAATTTTTAAAAGGATGCTACCTGACTGCCTACTCCATAGTTACCACGTAGCAATAATCTGAACAGTCAACCACAGAGTGAACTCGTGGTGAGGTGGGTTAAGGGTGGCATGTTTGGACAACCTTCTCAAGAACAAATACTCTCTCCTTATATATAAAAGAGTTTTTGTGTCCCACTTTCCTCAACATTCCACACGGTCCCACAGCCTTTGGCTCCCTCAGCTGCCACTCTGAAGGTCTGCCAATCCCCTGGCTGCATTGCCTCGCTGCGTTGCCTCAGCCTCGCCCACAGAGCCAGCAGCCAGCATCTCACCCTCAGTCTGGAGGGAGCTGGCGAAAGGGATGGATGTGCCACTGAGAGAGTGGCAACCCCTCCATGGGGGAGAAGGAGGCAGACCTAGTGAGGTGGCAAGCAGGGGAAGCACTCACCTTCGCTGCCCCTCACAGCCCTTCTCCCTCAGCCGCAAGGCCAGCACTTCATCAGGGTGATAGCTGCTTCTTAGGGAACTTCGGGGACTTCTTAGCAACAAACTACAACTCCCAGGATTTGGGGTCAAGATGTAACAGTTACCATGGTTTAAAATCAATACTTCTGTATACTGTTAGTATGTCTTTAGTATCCAGAGTTCTGGAGTACAGAAGAGGGCTTTCAGGGGTTTCAGCTTTGCAATGGGCCAGAAGCTATATTATATATGGTCTTCACATGTCACTGATACAGTATCTCCACCCACAGTATGGTCTTTAAATACATCTACTTTCTCCTATTTGGGACCAATTTCTTCCAGGAAATACCTGCATTTGTGGATCCAATAGCCATAAACAAGGAAACAAGATAAAAACTACATGTTGTCAGAGGCTTTCACGGCTGGAACTCATTAGTTGTTATAGATTTTCTGGGCTGTATGGCAGTGGGCTTGGCATTGTGGTACTACCTGACATTTCACCAGGAGCTGTGACTGGCATCCTCAGAGGTATAATACAGAAAGATAGAGTACTCTCTGTGTCAATGTGAGAAGAAAAATGGTAGGCAGGTAATTTACATCTACTCAAGAAGGTGGGGTAGGGCTGAGTCATTATCTTGTAGGATATTATCCATCTTTCTGTGTTATACCTCTGAGGATGCCAGTCACAGCTGTTGGCGAAACATCAGATACTACAATGCCATGGCCATACAGCCCAGGAAATCGACAACAACTAATGATAAAAACTGTTTGGAAATCCATTTTATCTTTCAACTCTGCATAGATGTTCTATCCATCACTTCTTTTCATTCTTGGGCTGAATGCCATCTGCTGAGTCATGGAAACCATGCCTTATTGCACATCTTTTTATACTTATTTATTAATTCATGCAAGTTTTCTTTCTAGCATTGCAAACAAATGCACTCTAATCACAACTTGAGGTGAATTGGTTGTGCCTTGCCTGAAGATACTGCATGCTTGGGACATTTTACTAATATGAACAAACAAACATTCCTGTGATTCAATAACCTCTCCTCATTTTCAGAGCAAAATGTGTCAAAAGATGGTTAGACAGTCCCCCAGATCTGTCCCTTATTTTAAATTATTTGCTATCTCATGCAATAACTGTGAGAATGAGCATTCATGTGCACATCTGGCCAACAGCAACTGGTTTTCCATAATAAAGTTCTTTTGATGAAAGACCAGAGCTCTCTTGAAGGAGAGAGGATATGATTCAGTAATTGGGTGCATGCTTCACATACAGAAAGTCCTAGATTTCTTCAGCAGTATCTTTCAAAGCTCCACAGTGATTTTTAACTTGCCCCATTGCTGATTCCTGGGGAAGAGGAGTAAATTGCCTCAGCTACAGAAATGGTTACTTATAGTACTAGTCATCACAGTTAGTTCTTCTCTTCTGCAACAGATTTGACAATGATGGAGGGGAAAAACCAACATCAAAAATTGAAAATTGTCTTTTGAACCTGACCCCTTCAAGTAAGAAGCAAGATGAGCCAGGTGACTACTGGTGGCCAAAGGTAGTTCTTACCCCACTCACAAGCTTGACCTTTAATTCCTAAATAAGACTTTTGTTCAAATGTAGGAAAAGGGATAACAAAGTTTTAACTGGTCATTGATACACAGGGTTAATGTTGGCACAAATATACATTTTCTACGGTTGAGACAGGTATGGAATGGTGCAGTATAGCCCAATCTTGTCAGATCTGAGAAGCTAAGCAGGGTCTGTACTTGGATGGGAGACCCACAAGGAAGACTGCAGAGGCAGTAGCAAACCACCTCTGCTTAATCACTTGCCTTGAAAACCCTGTGGAGTCACCATAAGTCAGCTGCAACTTGATGACCCTTTACACACAGAAAATCAAGAGGACAGATACTTCCCAAAGTTGATTTTTAATGGAAAATAGGTCTCTTTGGTCTTTGGGTCCTTTTCACAACTCAGACTCTGGGTGTGGTCACACAGTCATTTTGATCGGGGTTCGCTGCTGTTCCCTCTGTTCAGATGTGCCAATCCGCCTCCCATGCGCTTTGAACGCACAGTTTCGCCAATCTGGACAGCCATCTTTCGCAATGATTGCGATTAGGGCTGTCTGACTGCTCTTTTTGTGCGATGAGTTTCTGCGGAGCAGCCCAGTGACCGAGCAGCATGTCTTCAAGCGGCCTATGCCACACGCCTCCCTGCTGGGCCTTGACCTCCTGGCTGCCCAGAAGCACCACAAGAAGGAGCACCAGGCTGGTGGCAACTCGGCCGACAGCAAGGATGGCCCTGCGGCCACTGCCGGACAGGGAAAAGGGCAAGGGGGGTGGCCAGGCTGCCTCCGGGTGCAGCAGCCACAAGGACACACACTACTGCTCAGCCTGGGTGGAGAGGGGGTGTCAGCGAGGAGTTCTGGGAGTGCAGCAGACAGCGGGAACGGGAACAACATGAGCAAGGAACAGCAGCCAGTGAGAGGGATGGCTCTTGAGGGGTGGTGGAGACATCCCAACCCAAAGAAAAATATTCCCATTTAAATTAAAGTGGGAACAAGGCGCAATTACCTTGCCGTGTGACCACAGCCCCTCCCTCTTCTGCTGGGGCCAAGTAGAAAATGTCTTTTCCTTATTTCTAGCAATCTTTCCTCAGGTAACAGGAATAATAATGGAAAGGAAGAGAAGCATCATAATAGCAGAAGGAATCATTGATTTAATACATTATAATGTTTTTAGAGTTTAATCAAGTACTGCTAAAGTTCTGACACAGTTATTCAAGTTGCAGCTTTATTGCACAACTTTGATTTCAGTGAGAAATATAGTCCACATGAGAAATCCCAGACAACTGCTTACACATGACAATTTTCAATCCAGCACCCCTGCACAGGTTGAAAGCCAGCTCTTCTCTATACCATTTCATCTCTCTCAGGGAGCATCGTGTTCCCCCAAAAGGCCTCTCTTCCTGAGGAAACCAGTTGGATCTTCTATTCCAGAGATGTTAGGCATTGCATCAGAGACATTCTCCAGACAAAGTCTCTGCCTCCCCCTAGACAGCAGCATCCTTAAACGTGTCATTTCTTAAAAGCTCACACATATGACAGAGATTGGAGCAAAAAGAAAAAAATGATTATGCCCTTTCAGCATGATTAGAGATGATGAAGTAAAATGACTGTGTGCCTCCTGGGGTTTAGTGAGATAGGATATGGGGATTTGTCAAAAGGGGACATTTCATGTAGTTTTGAGATACCCGTAAATAATCTTTACAAGCCCTTCTAATTTTTAGTACATCTCAGCTGGAATGAGGGTACAGGGGTGCAGGACTGGGGTGGGTGGGTAGCAGGGATGTTTCCGTTTGAGAAGGTTTGGCATCCTTGAGTCTATAGCATTCTTTTTTTTGCTGAATGTGTATGGTTACAGCAAAATAACTCCTGCTTGGCAGCTCTTTTACTCTTAATGTGGAACCTTCCCCCCTTTCCCTCTGCTCAGTAGACACATGTCTGGTTATTATTCAGATACAAAGTATACCTTTGAGTACATCAGTGGCAGTAAAACTATTTAGAAGGGAAATTATGCCAGGAGTATTCTTTCTGTAAAATTAGCTTTCCACTCTACCCCTGCCTCAGATTATGAAAAATAAATACACCAAGCTGGATTGTCCTGTTTATTTAAGACACAGTTACAGCCAGACGAATCAGGCTACAGTCTCTGACCATGCCATTTAATAGTGCACACAATAAGCTCTGTGGTTGAAGGCTAGGGTATAACATGAAGCTATTCAAGTCATGTTAAAAAAAATAGCAAAATTTGATTACTGGAATGCAAATAGCACCCGGTAGTCCAAGAAGGGGGGGAACCCAATCTACGTCAGGTTTGATATTTATTGGAAACCCAACACCAGAATGGTCACTTTTGCTTGTTTACTGTTGAAGTGTAGTTTGCTCAAATTTGTAACCTGCTAACTTTAAACTCTGGCCATAAAACTGGAAGGGCAAGTTGGGTCTAGATGGAACATTTTTTAAAAAGACAGTTTGCAAGCCAAATAACAAGATATATAAATCAAGATTTTGGCTGGTGATATTTCAGTTTCACCATAATATGAAGACTATACTTTGAGAGCTTGAAATAAACTAACCCTGGCTTTTTCCTTCCCACCCTAAAAGCTGTGGGATAATTTCTGAGATATTTCAGGTTTATGCTTCAGAGATTAGGCTAGTGTCTCAGTAATGGTGGATGCAATCCTGCTTTGTTAAACACTAATGGATTTTAGTGGTAAGAGTTAAGCATGTGCTTACTTCTCCCATTTAAGATCATGTCTTAAAGTGCTTAATTTTTTTCTGGCTTTGACCCTTATTTTTTACCTTGTTTCAGTACTATAAACATCCTCCTCCAGACAATTCAGAAATGTAATATGAGCCTAGAATGAAGGCAGACATAACATGAAACCAGCATGTGAGAACAGGATCTGGGAAGCCCAAGTTCAAATCCCCACTCAGCCATGGAAGCTCACTAGATGACCTGAGACCAGTCACCCTCTCTGGGCCTAGCTCTACCTCTCAGGGTTGTTGTGAAGATAAAATGGAGGAAGGGAGAACTATGTTGAAAGCCACTTTGAGTCCCCATTGAGGAGAAAAGTGGAATTACTAAAATAAATAACTAAAATAAATTTGAAAGTTAAAAAAAAAGGTCTAAGGCCACAATCCTCTGCACCACTTACCTGGGAGTAAGTGCCAGCAGTGAATACCATGCAATTTGCTTCTAGGTGAACTTGCATGGGAATAAGCTGCATGTCCGTCTGGAAGTCCTTTTGGTGTTGTGAAAACTTTAAAATTGGGGAAAAGCTTGTTGTGATGGACCTCAATAGGCTAATATCCGTACTATTGTGAAAATAATGATGTAATAACATAAGAAGAGCCCTGCTGGATCAGACCAGTGGTCAGTCCTGTCTCACACATGACCTTCTAGTTCAGGGGTGTCGAACTCATTTGTTATGAAGGCCGGGTATGACATAAATTGGACTTTGTCGGGCGGGGCCATGTGTGTCATAAAATGTAATTCCAGGTACAAGAATTATAAACTTTATAAAGAACACAGACAAACACAATTAAATATCTTATAGCAGCTATTCCATTGGGACCCCACATTAGGAGGGTGTGCGTGTGTGTGTGTTAAAACTAATATTTCTCCACAAAACTGAAGTTCCTTGAGTTTGTTGAACTCTATATTTTAACTGTGGTTAGTTCCAAACCTCCCACCCCTGAAATATAAACTACAAATATAAATGGTCTGAGCCTAGGACCCAGGGGAAAAGCATGAAACAGTTGTGCATTGCAAGCCCCCCCACCCCCGCTCTACTCAAAGTTGCAGTGGCTCTCCAGGGTCTCACAGGAATTTTTACAGGGTGATTTGAGATAATAGTTTTGGGTGTCCAGCACTTGTTCTGCTATTATTCTTATTATTCCACTGGAGCTCCACAGTAGGAGAGGTGTGTTTTAAAGCTAATATTTCTCTGCAAAACTGGAGTCCCTTGAGTTTGCTGGTCCCAAACCTTCCCCCCACACCCTTAAAACATGCCTGCCTAAATTGGAAAGGTGGGGGAAATAAAAAAGAAGCACAAAGATCACAGCAGAAGGACTTCCCCCCCTCCCAGCTCCTACCTGTGAGGAGGACTACGGAGGCTGGGAAGTTTGGCAGCCCTGCCCTCTACTTCCTTCTCTCAGAGGCAGCCCCACCCTCTACTCTTTATACTCCAAGGCAACTCAAGGTCAGAACTAGGGATGTGCATTCGGTTCGTTAGAACCGAATGCACCCCCGAAAATGGCCCATTCGGACCCCTTTCGGGCTGTTGCAGGCCAATACAGATTCTTTTTTCCCACCATAGAGAACAATGGAGGGGATGGGGCAACCTGTTTGAGGGCCTGTAGAATTTGACCCCCTGGTCCAATGCTCTTTAAACTTGGTTGGTATCTTGAGGAAAGGGTCCAGCAGCTACCCTGTGGTTTGGAGCCTCTCCCTCAACCCCCCTCCCTTCCAGCCGCCAGAGTATACCCTATGTTTTCGCCATTGACTTCAATGGCCCATAGGATATAATGGGGCTGAAATTGACATTCGGCTGGCCAAAGACTCCCCATTCGTTGTACTGACGAAACTGATATGTGGGTGTCTTACTGCCAGCCGAAATTGATTCTGCCCGATTCGGCCGAATCGGAATGGGCTGAATTTTGTGGGGGGGTTTGCGCACCCCTAGTCAGAACAGTGACGATGGGCAGGGAAGGGGGAAGAGAAGAGAGCCAAGCTGGATTAAAGACATGTGTGGGCTGGTTCTGGCCCACAGGCTGCAGGTTTGACACCCCTGATCTAGTTACTATGAACATAGCTTCCCAACAAAGTCTTAGAGCAGTTTTGTAACATTTTTTAAAAAATCAATATGTTTATGTTTGGGGAATAGGGATAACATGAAGGATGGATACGACTATAAGCATACGGATGCATACAAGCCATTTAAATATTAATATCATCTTCAATACAAATATATCACTGTAAAGCAGACAGCTCACCAAAAAAATGATGAGAAAGGCAAAACCGAAAGTTCCTCTAATGGCTGATTTGCCTATGTACAGGGGTCATTTCGTAGAAAAAGAGCTGCAGGAGCTCATTAGCATATCGAATAGCATAATAGCTCATTAGCATATGCCACGCCCCCTGACATCACCGGAAGTGATGTCAGAAGGGGAAGCAAAAGGGGGGAGGCATCTTCAAAAGCCTCCCCTTCCCTTCCCCAGCTGGCCTGCCAAGTTTAAATGCCTTCTCTATGGAGTTGTGCCGCAGTGGTGGCGTGATCCTTTCATTGTATTCTATGGGGCCATGGCATGCGTGACCAAGATCTGGGTGTGGGATGGGGAGACTGTAGCTCTCTCCCAGCTTGCCCCTCCTGGGTTTTCGGTCCTACACCAATCATGGACTAAGGGATGGGGGGGAGGAATGGCTATTTTCATTCAGGAGGCTTACTCCTTCAGGGTGCTCCCACCAGTGGAGATCATGGGCATTGAGTGTGTTGGTCTGGTGTGGGAGGCCGAGGAGAGTTTGGCGATTGGCTGGTGTACCAACCACTTAACGCACTGGCCAATAGACTGCCATCCCTGATGGAGGCCATATCAGACTGGGTGCTGGAACACCCTAGGCTGCTGGTCTTGGGTGATTTCAATGTCCATGCCAATGATGCGGACTCCAGTCAGGCAGTGGATTGAGTGTCATCCATGGCGGCACTGGGACTCTCCCAATTTGTAACGACCCACACACACCGGGCTGGGCACATGCTCGATTTGATCTTCGCAGCTGGGATGACAGTGGACCGGATTACTGCTTCGGCAGTACCATGGTCAGACCACTGCCATGAGGGCCTATCTGAATGTTCCACCCCAACCATGTTTAGGCAGCGAGCAGATTTTAGCTCACCCATGGAGCCAAATGGACCCAGTGCAGCTTCAAATGGCTCTTCAGGATTCGATGCCCCCTGGCGGCTCATTGGATGAGCTAGTGGAGAACTGGCATAGCTGACTCTCTGCAGCCATTGACGAGATCACTCCCTGGCACCCTCTGCTCCCTCGCTGTAGACTTGCTCCCTGGTTCACCCAGGAGTTGTGATTTATGAAGCGAGAGCTGAGACAGCTAGGGAGACGGTGGCGCCATGCTCATGACAAGGCTACAAGAATATCTTACAGGATGTTTATGAGATCCTATGAAATGGAAGTCAAAGCCACTAAGAGAGTTCTATGCAGCTATGATTGCATCCGTGAGCTCACGCCATGCCCAATTGTTTAGAATGATTTGGTCTTTAACAGTTCTGCCACAGGGCAGACAAAATGCTCGGGAATTTGATATAGGCTGTGAGGCATTTGCGAGCTACTTCACAGATAAAATCTTGGTGCTCCATCATGACCTCCCCACCATAGTTGAAACAGTGAACTCGAGGCCCCTTGCATGTCTTCAAGTCTGGGTTTGGACTGTTTCAGCCTGCTCAGCCTGGAGGAAGTTGACAGACTGCTCGTGTATGTATGCCCAACCACATGCAGCCTTGATCTGTGCCCTTCCTGGCTCATTAAAGCGAGCCATGAGGGGTATTGAGGTGCTCTTAGGGAGATTGTCAACAAGTCCCTCACTGAGGGGCAGTTCCCGGGGGCACTCAAGGAACCAATGGTCTGCCCTCTCCTGAAAAAAACAACTTTGGATCTGACCGAATTAGCCAACTATTGGCCGGTTTCAAATCTGCCTTATTTGGGCAAATTAATTGAGAAGGCGGTGGCGATACAGTTACAGAGCTTTCTGGATGATGCTTTCATGTTAGATCCCTTCCAGTTCGGCTTTTGCCCAGGACACGGGATGGAGACAGCGCTGGTTGCCCTTACTGATGACCTCCGAAGGCACCTGGATCAGGGCGGTTTGGCAGTGCTGTTGTTGTTAGACCTGTCAGCTGCATTCGACATGGTCAACCACCAGTTGCTGACCCACTGCCTCACTGATATGGGGATACAGGGGCTTGCCTTGCAATGGCTTACTTCTTTTCTCCAGGGTTGGGGACAAAGGGTGGCACTAGGGGAACAGTAGTCCAGGAGACACCTACTTGAGTGCGGTGTGCCTCAGGGGGCAGTGCTTTCCCAGATGCTGTTTAACATCTACATGCGCCCCCTTGCCCAGATTGCCCAGAGGCATGGGCTGGGGTGTCACCAGTATGCTGATGACACCCAGCTCTATCTGATGTTGGGTGGCCGGTTGGACTCCAGCCCGGAAGATCTGGACTGGGCATTGCAAGCCGTGGCTGGTTGGCTTAGACTGAGCCGGCTGAAGCTGAACCTGGTGAAGACGGAGGTCCTGTGCCTGAGTTTGGATGGGGATCCCACTCCCTACCTTCGATGGGGCTCCATTGGTGCCAGCGCTGGAGGTGAGGAGCTTGGGAGTGCTCCTGGATCCCTCCTTAACTATGGAGATCCAGGTGGCAGCCACTGCCAAGTCAGCCTTTTACCATCTTTGGCTGATCCAGCAGCTGGTTCCTTCCTCGACCACGACGACCTGGCTACAGTGATCCATGCGCTTGTCACCTTGAGATTAGACTACTGTAATGCTCTCTACATGGGGCTGCCCTTGTTGCTAATCCGGAAGCTGCAGTTAGTGCAGAATGCCATGGCCAGGCTGCTGATGGGTCTCCCTAGATGGGAATATATCCGGCCTGTGCTGAAAGCACTGTACTGGCTGTCAATAGCTTACCGAATTCACTTCAAGGTGCTGGTACTGACCTTTAAAGCCCTATATGGCCATTGTCCGGCATACCTGAGGGACCGCCTTTCCCTATATGTACCCCAGAGAGCGCTACATTTGGGGTCGCAACATCGTCTAATGATTCCTGGCCCCAAGGAGGCCAGGCTCACCGCCACCAGGGCCAGGGCCTTTTCAGTGGTGGCTCCTACCTGGTGGAATGAGCTCCCGGAGGAGATCAGGGCCCTGCGGAACCTTGTACAGTTCCACGGGGCCTGCAAGTTGGAGCTCTTCCACCAGGCTTTCAATTAGGATCGGCCCACTGCTACCAACAACTACCACCAACTATTATCACTATTAACATCGTGGTAATAGGCCGGCCCTTTTTAGAGATTGAGATACAGCATCGTGCGAGACCGGATACCGCTGAGTCTGCCATCTCTAACTGACTGAAGGACACAGTGTTTCCTATTAAATCGAGGTGTAGAAGCCTCACATCTTATAGTCTGCCATCTCTAACTGACTGAAGGATTGACCATCATCGTGAGCATTTTAACTCTAATTGTATAATATGTGATTGTTTTATCTTATTTATATGTTTTATATGACCCGGCACACGGTGCCACTGAATGTGAGCTGCCCTGAGCCCGCCCAGTGGGGAGGGTGGGATAGAAATTTAATAAATAAATAAAAAACAAACTACTGTTTAAATTCCATAAAAACTCTATCATGTGGGGAAGGTTAGCAGTAAGTCCAATATAGGGAGTTAAAATAAGTCCAATTAGATACCCAGTGAAAAGTGGATGTCATCCCTTTAAAAGGAAACAGAAAAGATGGTGGTAATGAAGCATCATCAATCATAAGAGATCTCAACAGCAGATAAGATCAAAGAGTACTTCACAAGTAAAGCCAGGTACAGTCACTGACATTAGAGGGAAGGAGATCATGGTCTGACATGTATTGTAAGACAGGGGCCCAGGTGTGAACAAATTTGGAATAAACTTTGTGGGTGTCAGTTTGGGCTTGGTGCAGTGAATCAGCAATTTTAGCCATTACGGACTGGTCTCATATTTTATCATACCAGGCCTGCAACGTTGGAGGAGTTGAGGACTTCCAAACTGAAACGATGGTTAGATGGGCAGCAGCCAATAGTATCAAGATAGGTTCTTTCTGCACAGTGTTTCCTATTAAATCGAGGTGTAGAAGTTCCGGTGTAGTCTGAAATGCTTGCAATGTTATTGTAGTAATGTGGATCAAGACTTCCTGCCAGAAAGATTGAATTACGGGGCAGTTACACCAGCAATGCATATAATCTCCAGTAGATCCACAGCTCTTCCAACACAATAGGCTCAGGATGGATTTCATTCTAAATAAGCGGTTTGGAGTATAGTACCACCGAGATGTGATTTTGAAAGCTTGCATCCATATATTGAAAACTCTAGAGGAATGTGCAGGTGATTTCCAGATGGACAACCAATCATCAGTTGAGAGGGTTCTCTTGAGGTCGGAGTGCCAGGTTTTTTTGATATTGTACTTCAAAGGTGCTATCTATAACTAATAAAGTTTTGTACAGTTTAGATAGCAGTCCCTTTGAAGAATCTAGATATAACAAGATTAAGTTTTCAAATTCAGCTCTTGGTCTATCGAATGTCCCAGAAGCTTTCAGAGAGTCAATCATGCTTTTCAGTTGAAAGTATTGAAACCACGGAGAGGGAGTACCCAGTAAATTGTCAAAACAAATTTTGTCTTTTATCTTGCCAGTTTTAGTCAAATTGACAGGTTGTGTAATGTCCAGGCTGCAAAGGCATTGTGTTCCATACCTGGATCAAACCAAGGCTGGTGGGTGTAGTTAGACAGGGGCGAGATGTCAGGAGCAATGATTTTCCTCCTAAGATCTCATACCCTCAGGGTTGCAGCCAAAAAAGAGTTTTTAGAGAGTCATTTAGGTATTTGTGAAGATGGAAGCCAGCATACCTCCTGAAGAGTAAGTAGGGAGATATAAGATTGTTCAGTAGACATCCATTTTGTTGTCTGTTCTGAGTGCATCATCTGAACTATATTGGCGAGAGTGGAGGCTTGATAATAAGATTTCAAGAGTGAGGAATCTAGTCCTCCTAGAAAGGTAGGTCTGCTTAGCAAAGTACAGTTCAGCCTGGATTTCCTAAAGGCCCAAATGAAAGCTGATATTGTGCGTTGCCAAGTGAGAAGGTCATTATCTGGTATTAGAATAGGTAAGGCTCTGAAGAGAAAGAGATATCTAGGAAACACAAAGCTTTTGATGATATGTAGTAGACTGAGTTGCAGCAAATTCCAATCTCTGAGGTGTCCTTGAACATTCTTGTGTAGTTGGTAGAAATTGTCCAAGAGTAAATTAGTTAGAGGGATTTGGACCCCAAGGTGTCTCCACAAATGTACAGTCCATTTGAATGGGAATTGATGTTGAATAGTGGTAGTGGTAGCAGGCAAGAGGTGGATTGGGTAGAATTCTGATTTTGACAAGTTGATCTGAAGACCTGAGATGCTTCCAAAATTGGACAAAACATCTAAAAGCATTGGTATTAATTGGAGAGTCATCTACATAGAGGTTTACTTTGTGTTCCTGTCCTCCAATGAAGATGCCTTGAAAAGTGCTTAGTCTATGTAATTCTTCAACCAGAGGTTCTATAGCTAGTACAAAGATTAATGGCAAAAGGGGGTACCCTTGTTTAGTACCTCTGGAGGGATGGAAAATGGAGGAGTTGTGACCTCTTTCCTGCCAGAAGTCGATGAGTATGAGTTCAACGCTCTCAAAAAACTGTCACCAAAGCCCATAGTATGTAGAAGTGAGTGCAGGTAATTTGTCTCCAAGGAATCAAAGGCTTTTTCAAAGTTGAGTGCTAGAATTAAGGATTCTGGTGATGCATTTTTACTATGATGGATGATGTTTAGCATGCTTTGAATATTATTTGTAATTTGTCTGTGTGGAATAAATCCAGTCTGATCAGAGTTCACATATTCTGATATAAATTTTTTAAGCCTGTTAGCTAATATTGAAGTGAAAATCTTTATGTTGTTGTTTAGAGGTAGGGTCCACAGGATCCTTGCCATGTTTTGGAACTACTACAATGTAGGATTCTGTCCAGGAAAGAGGTAAGCTTCTTGACAGAAGAACATTGTTGCAAACTCTGAGAAGAGGTTCTGCCAAAACAGAGGAGAAGGTCTTGTAAAATTCACCCGGTATCCCATTAAGACCTGGTGCTTTGGTCGGCTTCAGAGTTTTGATTATGTCTTGTAGTTCTTTCTTGGTTATGGGGTTGTCCAGAAATTCTTTATGAGAAGCAGAAAGCCAAAATGAAGAGGTTAGTGTAGACAAGTAGGAGTTAATGGAAGATGTGTCAGGCATGGTAGAACTGTAGAGATTTTTGTAAAAAGTAGCAAAGGCTTTAGTGATGTCTTTTGAGGTGTAAAGCATACCCCCTGCATGGTTGTAAAGAGGCCTTATGACGGAAGATTTCTTTTTGTCTTTAACCCACCAGGCTATGAATCAAACATTTGTAGAGGACTTTTGCAAATGGCATTGCTTCAAGAAAAGCAAGTTTTTCCTGATCTGTGTGGTTTCCAAGGCTTCCAGTGCCTTCCGTTCAGCTAAGAGTTTAGAGTAAGTTTGTTCCCCCTGTATGTTTGTGTTCATCTTCTAGGTGCGCAATCCAGACTAATATTTCCACCTGAACCCTGTTCTTTTCTTTTCTTTTCTCCAGTGTCAGTCAGTCAGTCAGTCAGTCATTTATTACGGCAACAAGCCATAGAACACACATGCTTAAATATAACATTCATATAACTGAATTTAGGACAGTAAAACAAAATTCTATAAAAATACAGTTGAGCGTAATAAGTAAAAGAACAACATAAAACAGAGACTATTAGGCAACTATTATTATACATTTGATTGAAGGACCATACCTAAGTATTTAAAGCAGGAAACCTCCAGTGTAATGTTATTGAAAGGATAGATCCCCTCAAGATGGCCTTCATTGTATCCCATAACACTGGAAGAGAGATTTCAGGAAAAGCATTTTCTTTGAAAAAAATTTAAATATCCGATTCCATAGTTTTCCACACTGATTGTTACAATAAAATGTTTCTGTCCATAGTCCAAAGTCTCTCCGTACTTTCTTCTAGGGAGATAGAAAGCTGACCTTCTAGCCATGCATGGTCAGTCAAGTATCTGGGGCTGATACATGCAGTAGATATATTTGGAAGTAGGGAGGTAGAGAACAAAAGATAATCAATCCTAGTGAATATATTATGCCTGGGTGAGAAATATGTAATGTCCCTCTCCCCTGAGTGAAGTACGCACCATAAATCTTGTAACTGATATTTAGTAAGAAGTCTGGAAAACTTGGTGACCAAACGAGCCATGTGTGCCCCATGTGGTGAAGAGAAAAGATCTATCTAACTTACCATCTGAAATGAAATTAAGGTCACCTCCTGCTATAATGTTTCCCTTCTGAAAAAGTTGTAGCTGAGAGAAAACATCATCCAAAAAAGCTATTTGGTTCTGATTTGGGGTGTATAGGGACACCAGGGTGACCCATTTATCATCTAGTTTGCCTTTGATGAAAAGAAAATGTCCTCTAGGGTCAGCTAGCAAGTCTTCTTTGACAAAATTTATTTTCCTTGATAATAGGATTGCCACACCCCCGGCTCTGGAGGAGCCAGAAGCTTGGTATTGCAATGAGAACAATGAAGTCATCAAGACTAATTAAGCAGATATAACTGAGCCTAACACAAGTGAGAGCTTTTATCTGAACTATTCCCCTTATAAGCAAAATCAGTATATCAGTTGATTAAATAGAGGAATCAAATCTCAGTGAATCACTTGTTTCAAACAACTATAACAACAAAGAAGAAAGCCAAAAAGTATGCTGTAGAAATCCCCCACCCCTCTGGTATTAAGTAAGTTGAAAAAGTGCAAAATACAAACAACAAAGACGTTAACCTTAGTACTAAACAGCAGACAATTCTGTAACTGACAATAAGCTTTAGGAAAAGTAACACTTACTATGTAATCAAGAATTAGAGAGCACTGGAATAGCGGTGTTCACCGTGCACCCAAATTACCAGGTGCTTCCCTGGTATGCTCTCATACAGGAAGGAACTAGGAAACCTTAGTCCTCTTCCCTCCCCCCTCCCAACTCCTAGCAAAGATACAAGAAAAAATAGGAAAAAGATAAAAATGTTTCTACAGATCAACATCCAACTTCCAACCTTAACCAGAACATTAGATAACACAGAGAACTTCAGACAAGCAAGATATTTAGTCTTGTAAGTGTTCAAAGAGGTGATGGGTCCATTTCCATCTTGGGGCAGAATTGCACATAGCCATCTTGCTTGTTCTCCCAGGGGGTGATGGAATTGTAGTTTCCTCTTCTGTGTACATCAAGAGTGTTCTGATTCATGAGTTTAAGAGCTTGTAGCAGATCCAAACCGGAGTCTTTGTCTATGGCAATAAAGGTGGAACCCTGATGGGAGTCTTGCAATTTTCCTGTTGAAGGTGGGCTTCAGAGATGGGCTTCAGAGATTGTCGAATACGGTGCCTCCTGAGGAACATCACGGAAGACCAAAATTTCTAGATTTTTAAATAAAAGATGCCCTTTTGTTCTGGCTTCATGTAGTGTTTTCTGTTTTAATCACCCATTCGCAAATTGTACCAGCTAGTCCCTAGGGCCTTTTCTTCCTGGGCTAATAGGAGGCCCTATTTTGAAGGCTCTCAAGATGGCTAACACTGTACCATGTTCTATTCTCAGAACAGAAAAGAGCCACTCTGAGAGAAAAGAGATGGCATCTGAAGAGTTTTCCACTTCCTAGGGAGGCCTCTAAATTTCAAATTTAGTTGTTTAGCATGAGCTTCCAAAGCAGTCAGACAGTCTTGGGTCTGTTTTTCAAATATCTGTAAGTGTTTAACATCTTCCTTCATTAGCATCCCCATATTAAGTGCTGATTCCGCCATTTGTGAGGTTTGCGCTAATGAGGCTTGGATCCCTTTGAACTGTTCTCTTACTGGCTGAATAATTTGGAGCATCTGCTCTTTAAGTTGCAACTCCATTCTCTTGATCAATGATGGCAAGTCTTGTTTGGTGAGAACACTCCCTACAAATTGGGTGATAGAAGTTCTGTCTGCCATTACAGCATTTTCAGAGCTCGCCACTTTTGCCTCTATTCTGGTGTCTTTTGAGGTGAATGCTGCAGGTGATGATTTGGGCATCAGTTTTGGCAGGCTTGATGATGGCCCATTATTCTTGCCCATAATCTAAAGATCTAGGAAGTGGCTATGTATGTGAAGGAGGCTTGGGAAGAGGAAGAGTTGAGGAGCGAAAGGATTAAGCGACCACTATGTTGCTCGGCGTTGCTACACCCCCTTAATGTGTGTAATGATGCTAGTGATTTTTGTTTCATTTTGACAGAGCCTTTGTGCCATTAACGGCAGACTGATCAGTGAAAACTCAACACTAGAAACTTTGCCTAGTATTGACACAGTGATGGGCAAGGAAGACACAAAAGGAGGTGAGTTTGTATTTGAAGCTGTTAGTATTTTACAATGTGAGATAGCTTCTTTAATATAGGAATTAAAGCTAATCATATTAGGAGATCTATTCTACAATCATTTCAATTGGTTTTAATTGGCAAACCCATATTCAGGTAAAATTTACCTCCATATCTCCTTATTACAGGGCATTACCAGTGTTTTGTCCTTCACAGAAGGGATCCTGTCCTACAGAACTGGAAATGACAGGAGAAAGTTTCCTATTTTTGCAGGCAATTCAAATTTGCCCTTGAACGACAGACAGGTGAAGTGTCCGCAGAACATAAGAACATAAGAGGCACAAATGTTGGATCAGGCCAAAGGCCCATCCAGTCCAACACTCTGTGTCACACAGTGGCCAGAAATACCAGGTGCCATCAGGAGGTCCACCAGTGCTTAATTCCTGGGATGCTTAAAGAGAGGTGGTGGTTCCTGTTATTTTACAAAAATGTATGGTTGAGGTAAAGTAAATCCTGAACCCTCCTGCTTTATTTTTCTCTCCCCCTCCTCCTCTTCCCAGCTTCTGCCTCCTTCTGCTCATCTGCCCTGGCTGATGATAAATGTTGAAACTGGAATGCTTCTGATTGCTGTCAAATAACGACTAATTTGTTTAAATTCAGAACATTTCCAGCATTTAATAATGAGCATTGTTTGGGTCCAAATTCCATTAGTATATTTCTGACTGCACATTCCCATACAATAGAGGTCAGCACTCCTTTCATGAAAATTGCCCTGTTGAAAATGCAAGAAAATTGTGCATAATGAAAAAAGTCTGACTGTAGCTTCTGGATTTTGGATATGTTTTCTTAAGTTTCAGTGTGTTGAATGGGATTTACTTTGTAGTCAATACACTTATTCTTGAGGGCAAAGAACCCTGTTCTCATTGCATCCAGCTATTTACCTCATATAAGACTCTCTTCCATTTTTTCCATCTTTCAACTGATGAAGTGGGCTGTAGTCCACAAAATCTTATGCTACACACACACACAAAGCCTACAAGGTTGTTATGTATTCAGCCTAAGCCATTTCTGAATGTGGACCTTGAACTGATTGAGCTTGCTCCCCAAGAACAATAGCTGGAATTGACCTATAGATAAGCAGTGTAATATAATTGACCTGGAACTGACCTATAGATAAGCAGTGTAATGTAAATAGCCTATCCTTGGGAGTCTGTGTGTGTGTGGGGGTGTTTGCATGCGTTATAAGCAGGGCTCAAACCCTGCTGGGTATCCTTGTTGTGCTCCTGAAATCACTAAATAAACTAGAGCTGATCACTGCGGTGCATGCAGAACCCAGTATTTAACAAAGGTGCTACAAGACCTTTTTTTTGTTTCCATATTTCATAAGGAAGAAAACGTCACTACTTTACAGAGGGCCAATGAAGGCTTTAGAATCTGTGCTAAAATGAGTCAGAATAGGGGAATTAACTTATACAGAAAAGCTGTTATCACTTTTCTACACTTTAAAAAATATAGTGTAAACTGCCTTCATAGGGACTGTGCAGAAATAAGCCATACAAATGAAGGCTGATTTGGTCTCTCTAAAATCCTGCTAGTTTGAATTCCAGCTAAAACGTGGGTCTCAGTTAAACCTGAGATGACAAATTGTTTGCAGTTTACTGATCCTCAAGAAAAATATTTAGCCAACTATATACTGAAGATAGATAGAAAATGTTTCTTAAGGCAAGAAAAATCTCTGGAAGGACAAAAGCTTCAATATAAAAGAAATGTCACTTGTAAATTCAAAATGAAGAAGATATGTTCATCTTCAGTATATTCCCCTCTCATGAAGATTTTAGGAGGGGAACTACATGAAATCTCTCGAAGTATTCTAGAAGGAGGAAATTGATTTGAAGAACTATGTTTCATTTAGAAAGTTTTCAAACACAACCAAAAGTGTATTATTGATGATTTGTGGGGTAAATAGTAAGCAGCAACTCAGCCCACAGCTTGAAATTTTCATCCAGAACAGGGTTGCCAACCTTTGAAATGGTTTTAAAGTTATGACTTTCACAGCTCCTTGATATATAGGGATTAGCCGGAGGATTCTGTAACATAATAAGCATTGTGATGCATCAGGTCTGACTGATGCATATAAAACTTCTATAAAAAGTGCAGGGGTAAGCTTGGCCAGGATTTTGTGTGTGAAAGAGTGAGTGAGTTTTTATCCTAAGTGAAAGCATTCTGTTGGCTTCATTGGAACAAGGAGGTTCCATGAATGCTTTTAAATGGCTGCATGCTGCTAGTCACCTCCACTCCCATCTCCTCAGAGACCTGCTTCATAAGAGACCATGAGGGAACCTGTACTGAGCAAGCGGGATAATCAATCTGGACAGCCTTCTTTCATTATGAATGTGATTAGGTTGTCTGATTGTCCTTCTTGTGCTGAATTCTCCCCCCCCCCCAGGTTTCACCATTGTGCGCATGATCAATCCTGTGTTGAATATATTCAATGCATGAATCTTCAATGCATGAATCTTCAAATGCACATATATAGACTCCAGCACTCGGTTGTATGTCGGTGGTTCATTTTGTTCACAGTTTGGGAAAAGAACACTATAAAAACAAGGGAGTACAGTGCATCCAAGTGGGAGTGATGATTTGGCCATGTGCATATGCCATTTTAAAGAATTCTTTAAAAAACTTGTGGACAGTGCTAGGAGCTTTGTTGCATGATGCAAGCAGTTCAGGGAGGGATGTGTGATCATCCCAACCCACAAAAAAAAATACTCCCATCAAATATACAGTGGGAATAAATCACGGTAAGCTTGCTTTGTGACCACAGCCTGTATGCCAATGCTAGAAGTCTCAGAGTTAAGATGGGGGAATGGGAGTACTTGGTGTTCAATGACAATTTAGATATAGTAGGTATCTCAGAAACATGTGAAATGGGGGAAATCTATGGGATACAGTCATTCCTGAGTATAAGCTCTATAGGCAGGACAGGGAGGACCGGGTTGTTGGTGCTGAATATGAAAGAGGGCATAGAGTCAAATTAGAAAATATCTGGGGTAGGTATGAGCACAAAATGTATTTTTGTGGTTTGGTTTGTGGTTCGTGGCTGAACCAGGACCTGACTCATGAACCTATATGAACTGGGAGGTTGGTTCATGAACTGAACTGGTTTGTATGGGTTCATAACCCCTGCTTTCTGCTCCTTGCCCCTTTTGGAGGGGAGCAGAAAGCAGGTGTTTAAATAGCTCAGACTCATTTAAACCACTGCTTTCTGCTCTCTGTATCAGAAAACCAGACAGAGAAGCAGTGAGACCTTTGGCTGACAAAGGAATAAAGGGATTGCTAAAGGAAGTTGGGGAGACGGCAGAGAATCTCAATGACTTTTTTGGTTTGGTGTTCACTGTAGAAAGTGTGGGGCACGTACTATGCTAGAGTCCCTATTTTCAGAAACAGAGTATGAAGAACTAAGCCAAAGTGAGGTGAACAGAAATTAAATTCGAGAGCTACTGGGGAAATTAAAAAAAATGTCTCCAGGTCCTTATGGCATACAGCCAAGAGTTCTTAAGAAACTCAGATGTGAGATCATTGATCTACTAACCCATATCTGTAACCTATCACTAAATTCAGCTGTTGTACCAAAATTCTGGAGAGTCGCAAATGTGACACCAATTTTTTAAAAAGTGATCCAGAGAGGAACCAGGAAATTACAGGCCAGTCAGCCTAACATCTGTCTCATGGAAATTAGGAGAAACTGTAATCAAAGATAGAATTGTTGGTCACATAGAAGGACAAAGCCTGCTGAGGGAAAATCAGCATGGCTTCTGAAAAGGGAAGTCCTGCCCCACTAAACTTTTGGAGTTCTTTGAGAAAGTTAACAAGCATGTAGACATTACATACTTGGGCTTTCAAAAGTCTTTTGACAAGGTACTTCACCAAAGATTCCTGAGTAAACTTAGCAGTCATGGGATAAGAGAATGGATTTGCTTATGGATTAGAAACTGGTTATATGACAGGAAGCAAGGAGTAGGAATAAATGGACACTTCTCACAATGGAGGGCAGTAAACAGTGGGGTCCTGTAAGGATCGGTATTGGGGCCAGTATTATTTAATTTATTCATCAATCATCCGGAACTACAGGTGAATAGTGTAGTGGCTAAGTTTGCAGATGACACAAAATTATTCAGGATGGTGAATATTTACAAAGACAATAATTAAAATGAGGAATTTGCTGCCAGAGGATGTAGTGATGGCCACAAGCAGCTTTAAAATGGGATTAGATAGATTCATGGCTATTAGCCATGGTGACTGAGGGGAACCTCCACATTCAAAAATACTAAGCCTCTGAATCCCAGAGCCAGCAGGCAACATCAGGGGAAGGTCTGAGCCTCTTATGACTCTATGCCCTTTTGTTGGTCACCCAGAGAAACTGGTTGGCCATTGTGTGAGACAGGATGCTGGACTAGATGGACCACTAGTCTGATCCAGCAGAGCTCTTCTGCTCTTATGTCCTAGATGTATTAGGAAAAGGGGATGCTTTGTCCTATTGTCATACTATTTATGTTGTTGTTCAGGTTGTAAGCACAGAGCAAACTTTGCCTCCATTATCCACTCCTGGTGTGCAGGAGAATGTGTGTGAAATGTTTCAATTACCGTTAAAATAATGTTTAACATATTCCAGACATGCTGCATTAACTGATATCCAACCAGCATGGGAAACATATTCTGTTTTTCATTGCAAATATATTTAAACACATGTTCAGAATATATTTTATAGAATACATTTGTAAAATATCATTGGATTTATAGAGGCTGAAACCACACACCCTGAGCTCTATGCCTTTGTCACAGTAAACCTTTTAACACCATTTGATTGGAGAGCACTCCACTCTGAACATGTAATTGCTATATGCTTTTAAAAATGTATAAGTTTTTCAAATGTGTTTTATGCTGAAACATTTATTTTGATTACAGCACTTTTAATCTGCCTTTCTCCACAGGGGTCTCAAGATAGGTTACCATGTACACTATACATTTAAAACTCCACAATGTAGCTCAACCTTATTGACTATAACAAAAGCCCCTACAATTGAAAAGAGTTAGTGTGGATCACAGTTACTCACTATCACAATTCTACAATAAGCACCAACCTAAAGGCAATGGTTCATTTTACAGTGTATAACTAGCAGTGTTTCCTCTAAGCTGAGTTAGTGTGAGCTAGCTCACAGTTTTTTAGCCTCCAGCTCACACATTTTTGTCCTAGCTCAGGAAGGATGGCTCCAGAGCAAACTAATTTATGCAGCAGCCAAATCGCTCGCTCACAACTTTAATGCCAGTTGCTCACAAAGTAGAAGTAATGCTCACAAGACCCCACAGCTTAGAGGGAGCATTGATAACTAGTACAATAAAAACAGTGTGGAGCAGTGGTTAGAGTGTCAGAGTGGAGAAACCCAAGTTCAAATCCTCATTCAACCGTGAAGCTCACTGGTTGATTCAGAGCCAGGAAAGACAAAATATCAATAAAATATGTATTTCTAAAATGCCAGCATTGCAACACTGTCATGATCTATATCTATCAGAACTACATAAAGAACTGATAATTGATTTTAATAACTTTAATTTGTATAAGAAAAGGGCTACAATTAATTATCCACCAAACAAGGGTTTTTTTAAGTATAGCAAGCCAGCAGTTGTATTATGAAGCTACACAATTTCACAATGTGTTTTATTATGGAGAACAGTCAAAATATTAATTTATTTAAAACATTTATTAGCTACCCTTCTTCCTTGTGGAGCTCAAGGCAGCTTACAATACAGATAAAAACATTAAAATACATTAAAAACATAATACCAAAAATTTAAAATCACAATTTAGAATAGCTAGTAAACTTAACCAAATGTGATTCTAAATAAAACCATCTTCAACTGCCTCCTAAAGATCAAAAGTAATGGGGTCCAGCACACCTCCTTGGGGAGGTTGTTCCACAATTTTGGGGCTGCTACTGAAAAGGCCCTCTCTCATATACCCAGCAAAGGAGCTTCTTTAACTGATGTCAGGAGAGCCTCTCCCTGTGATCTTAATTTCCTTGCAGGAAAATATAGGAGAAAATGGTCCTTCAGACACCCCAGTTCCAAGACATGGCGGACATGTAGACCTGGAAGCAGGACAAACAGCCCCACCATGCCATTTTGTTTTTCCTGGCAAAAGCACACGGGATGGAAGGGTAGTAATGCTATAGCTCCTCCTGCCATTGCATCATGATCCGGAGTCAATTTGCCTCCCCCCCCCCCATTTCTAAGGTGAGTACTGGGTCACCCGCACCCAACCCACATTTCACTACCTAAACAAGAAAAGAGTTCCTTAAAAAAAAAAATACTGGATGTGAGGGTAGGATACAGGGTTGGAATATAAAAAGAGCATTATTGTTATTATAGACATTTTATTTATTTGACTGCTGAAAACTAAATACAAAGTCTAAATTTATTTGTAAATGTATTCATTCATGGTCTTCCTGATCCAAGTACTCTAATAACCATGTAATAATAAGTAAATCTAATATATATGTGTTTTTTTAAGTTTAATACATCTTTGGTTACAGCAGACTTTTGTGAGCATCCCCCCCCCATTTTTGGGAAGACTTTCAGTCTGGCAAGAGGCAGAATGTTCAGGTTACCAAAGCTGCCAGAGCACATACATACATAAAGCTTCTTTATAACAAGTCAGCCCATTGGTCTATCAAAGTCAGTATTATCTATTCTGACTGACAACCACACTCCAGGGTCTTTTGCATTGCCTACTATCAGGTCCTTTTAACTGGAGATGTCAGGGATCAAACCTGGGACCTCAGATACTCTACCACTAAGCCGGGTCTCTCCTCCTCACACCAGTTTAAACAGAAGGGAGATGATTGGCTTCTTCATTTGACAAAATCTGACTGACTTAATGAATCCCTGATTCCATCACATTCCTTGACTGGACGAGAACAAAGAAAAACAAAAGTCCAGGCAAAGCACTTTGTGCTGAATTAGCAGTGAGGCAAACTACAAATAACAATTAAAAATAGGTTCTGTTTCAGGGTTTGGAAGAATGTGCTCTTTTGCCTCTGCCAATTTTCTACTTCTCTAGACTTGATATCATGACTTTCCTCAATCATGCATCTTGCAATAGTTTAATCACAAATATTTCATTGGTAAGCATCCCACAGACATGGTCTAGACATGCAACAGAATGAAGCTGCAAAGTATCACCTTGGGCTACAGGGAGGGAATACCATTTTTACTATTCCTCATCTCAAAACACTTGTATGCAAATCAAAAAGACCACAAGACGACCATGTTGGTCCCTAACATGCTGGCTTTTTATTTTCAGATTTTTGCATGTGGTAATTAAAAAAAAAAAATGACATTGCCCAATGTGCACCCTGAAAGGTCTATTCTATGACCTGGACAGTCTACTATGTCATTAGTACTTTATTCTGCTGTAGTACTTTATTCTGCAGTTTCAAGGCAATACACAGTTATTTCACACTAAACAGTGGAATCTCTGCCAACTGTCTTGGAGAAGCACAAATGTGTGGCACTCCTAATCCCATGTACAACAATGCTGTCTTCCAACATATTCCTTATAGGTAATTAAGAAGACACCTAGATTGCAGCTGCTAATGTTAATTTTGCAACAATGTGTGTCTTCATACTTTGTAGTCCTGAGGCCACAGACATGGTTTCAGTTGATAGAAACATTGCTATGGAAGCTGGGTTGGTTCTGCAGAGAAAACAGTACTGGGGGTTAAAGAAAAATCTGATGATGACGCTTTGTCTGCCTGAATCTCTTCTCACTCAGGCTCTCTTCCACAGCACATTCTGCATGCTTGAAGCAACACATTCTATTCGCCTCCCATCCTATTTTGGTGTTATTTTTACTGCTTAAATCAAGGAGTTCAGTTAAAATGTAATGGTAGGGTTTCCTTTTCTGATTGGAAATTCTTACATCATTGTCCAGTCTGGAACATAAAATCATCCATCAATTTCACAACCTTCTACTGTCTCCCTCCTTCCTCCTCCTGGGAGTTTCCAGAGTTTCCTGATGGATTGATGAGTGGGATTATTGGACTGCTACCAGCATGGTTGTTGCTGCTGCTGTGCTTCGCAAGCATACCGTGACTTTACTCTCTCTAGAGGTATTGTGATGTCTGGTTGCATTATCTTTCTTTTAGGGAAGGCATTGGAATAACTCCCAAATCAACATGAAGATCTTAACTTATCAAGGCTGACAGCTGCTTAATTTTTGTTTAGTTGCTCAACTTTGCATTTATTGCTGAAGAACTCTTAACTTTCCTCAAAACCCAGAGCACAAGAGTACCCTAGAGGTAGATTTCCACAAGATGGTGTTCATTGTCAGCTCTAATATCGAGATCTGAAAAATACCATTTTTTTCCAAGCTGCAAATTCCTATCCAGAAGGAACTTCACCTTCCCTGTTCTCACACTGTTACTCCAAACAGAAACAGTCTGAGCAAGTATCTATTTGGACCATTATAGAAGATCATGTGGCAACTGTGATGTTCTGCAAAGGGCCACATAACTCTCCTAAAAGTGGGGGGGGGGGGCTGAAACTCCCTTTGCTCACACCATAGTCCTGATCAAGAGTAAGAATAAAGAACAATATGCAAATCGTGTATGGGTATGCTAGTTTTCACAGGAATGGTTCATAGTGCCACCCTCTGAACAGCTTCAACCCTGGGACTGCTTGAAAATGGCACCCACACTGATTAACAGTCCAACTAAGGAATCCCTTCATTATTCTGCTACTAATTCCTGTTACCCAGCTTTCTGTACTGCTTGCTGTGGTGCAAAAGTCATACAGTCCACAGCAGTCAAGGGAGGAGAGTGTGTGTGTGTGGGGGGGCTATTTCAGGACCATGGCTGGAGCAAGTGAAGCTATGACTTTATTTGGTCAAGACCTTGGCAGCCATGGTACAGAAGAACAGCATCATGACCAAGGCTCTTCGAACCCTCGGTACAAAAACTAGATCAGAAGTGTCAATCTCAAATGGGATGGAGAGGCAAATTCTGCACCTAGCAGATGCTTGTACCTATAATTGTTTAAGGTGGGCAGCCATTTTGATCTGAAACAATGGAACAAAGAGTCCAGTGACACCTTTAAGACCAATTAAGTTTTATTCAAGGCGTGAGCTTTTGTGTGCACACACACTTTGTTCTTAGATTAAATGGAATTGCAGATCATAGTTATATATATAGGGGTGGCTTGTTAAATTAGTATGCAAAATAGTGAAGATGTTTATTAACAGATCAAAAGAATGACAAGCTCAGTTTCTGGTTATTATCTGTTTGGATTCAACTGGGGGGGGGAGCATAGGTAATAAATATGTCAGAACTGGAGATGGATGTGTCCTAAACTGTGAGAGTCCAGTCCTTACAATACATCCATCTCCTTTCTAGCACGGATGCCGCCACTGTGATAAATAAGATCTTTGATAAACAACAGAGTTCATTTATTGATTAGATAGATTTGAGTCTAGTAGCATCTTAGAGACCAACAAGATTTTCAGGGAACAATTTTTCAGAAGTCAGTTCCCTTCATCAGATATTGGTAGGAATGAAGATCCCCAAGTCCTTATAACCCAAAGAAAGGAGTTGGGGTGCAAAGTATTCAAAGGTACTTTGCATTCTGGCTAGGATATAAAGGTACTTTGAATTTTTATGATGCATATAACCATTAATAAAATCCTAGTTTAATCCAAATGTTCGAGGGGGGGGGGATCATTACAGCTTATGAAGTG
The DNA here is from genome assembly GCF_001447785.1 of Gekko japonicus. Classification (NCBI taxonomy): domain Eukaryota; kingdom Metazoa; phylum Chordata; class Lepidosauria; order Squamata; family Gekkonidae; genus Gekko; species Gekko japonicus. Next base: position 357,609 of record NW_015172578.1, read on the forward strand.
CCTTGCATCTGAATTTTTCATTCTTCAAAACTTGATGTAGTTATATTTACTTTTTCTTGCTCTAATTCCTGGTAAACTGTGGATAAAAGGTACAGGTAAAGGTTCCCTTGCTCGAAAGCCAGTCGAATCCGACTCTAGGGTTGCGGTGCTCATCTCCGTTTCAAAGCCGAAGAGCCAGCGCTGTCCGAAGATGTTTCCGTGGTCATGTGGCCGGCATGACTAAACACCAAGGCACACGGAACGCTGTTACCTTCCCACCGAAGTGGTACCTATTTATCTACTTGCAATTTCTTGCTTTCGAACTGCTAGGTTGGCAGGAGCTGGAACTAGAGATGGGAGCTCACTCCATCATGCGGCACCCGGGTCCCGAACTGCTGAACTACTGACCTTCCACAGCCTGCAGTTCAGCATCTTAATCACTTGAGCCACCGCAGCTGTGTGTGGATAGTCATCATTATATATAATCATATGATAGCAGATAAACAGATTATGCATTTGGAGGTCTATGCATATACTATTTGGAAGCAAACACAAAATTTATGAACTATGCTCCCTCTAAGCTATGGAGTCTTGTGAGCAAAAATTCTACTTTGTGAGCTGCTGGCATTAAAGTTGTGAATGAGCGATCTGGCTACTGCATAAATTAGTTTGCTCTGGAGCCATCCGTCCTGAGTGAAGACAAAAATCCATGAGCCGGAGGCTAAAAAACTGTGAGCTAGCTCACACTAACTCAGCTTAGAGGGAACACTGCTTATGAAACTAATTTTACTACCCGAATAGACTACATTTAGCGGATATGTGGGTTATTACAGATTGGTTCATTGGTTATGATCTAGTTTACTCTGATAAGAGGCCTAATGCAAATCCCTAGCAGTCTCTCACAATACCCATCTACATATCCTTTCCATCTCCATGCCATAGCTGTGCTGATCTCACAGTGAAGAAACAAGTCTCAAATAGCCCTCAGCTCCTCCCACTGACTCAAATTTCCACTTTCAAGTTATACACATTCCAAAGCATGAGTAAGGATGATGTATCCCAGGTTAGTTCTTGAGTATGAATTAAAGGCTTCAACTAAGGGAGTGATCTCTCACAGGGACTGTGGTCACTTTTATATGTTGCATTTTAATTTAAGTATTTAATAGATTTAGTTCAGTGTCACCTCTAATGCTGGCAAGCACTTCAAACATTATAGAAGTAAAACAGTTGCATGCCATTGCCTCAAGATCTCAGAAGTCATGTTTTTACATTACAGGCAGCTGCCTCTGTCTGACCTAGTAAAACAGTTTGTTTCTGGAAGTTATTTTCTTCCATATGCTCTTTTCAAGAAGTATGCAAAACAAATTAGAGAAAGAGACCTGCTCATAACCAGCTGATTACTGCATGGACTGGCTATAGTTTCTGGCTTCACTTTGCTACTAATTTTAGTTTCGAAACTCATATATACTGACCAAACTATTTCAATATGTTTCCAAAAAGAGAATCTTTACTATTTGTCTGGATGGTTTATCTCCCTATGTGGCAGACAATCATGCACTTCAAGCTGATTTCTTTGGACTGTGAGCAGTACTAAAGCAACCTCAACACTCTAAGCAGGTGTTAATAATATATCCTTCTGCTTGTCCACTTCAGAACCGCTGATTTTGGGAGGTGTGTTGAAAGACCTGAGTCAGATTGTGGTGATGAGAGAGGAGGTTTTACGACTGATAGACAACTTAAAAACTAATAAATCACCAGGCCTGGATGGCATACATCTGAGAGTTCTGAAATAATTCAAATGTGAACTTGTGGATCCAAGAGGAAACTTGTTAAGATCCAAGAGGGATGAGACTGGTAGGCTTTAGAATAAAAGGATATCAAATCTGAGGGAGATCACAGGGATTGGGGCATCGAAGATTGCAAAACAAACTGATCAATAGCACAATACGCCTTCCTTTTAGGGATGGGGCTGCCCTTGTTTCAAATCCAGAAGCTGCAGTTACTGCAAAATGCTGTGGTTAGGCTTCTGATGGGCCTCCCCATGCAGGAGCACATCGAGCCTGTCCTGAAGGTATTGCACTGGCTGCCGATAGCATGCTGAATTCGCTTCAAGGTGCTGGTTCTTACCTTCAAAGCCCTTTATGGCCAAGGTCTGACATACCTGAGGGATAGCCTTTCCCCATATACACCCCAGAGAGCACTACGGTCAGGGTCATAAAACTGACTGGCCCTCCCGGGACCCAAGGATGCCAGGCTGGCTGCAACCAGGGCCAGGGCTTTCTTGGTGGTGGCTCCATACTGGTGGAATGAGTTCCCAGAAGAGATCAGGGCCCTGCGGGACCTTATACAGTTCCACAGGGCCTGTAAGACAGAGCTCTTCCACCAAGCCTTCAGTTAAGAGCTGCCACCATTATCAACAACAACTGAAATTTATAAAGCCTTGGTTTGTGATTGACAGCCTGCGCCTGCCGATCATATCTGGGAAAGATCAGCAAGTTGAACATCTAGTTACTGAATGCACTCATATGGTAACTCCATCACTATGAAATTAAAACAACACCGCTAGCACTTTGATATTATATTGTTTTATAATGAATTGCTTTTAGAAGTTTTAATGGTAATTTAATTGTTATTTATGTATTTACCCTATGTAAGCCACCCTGGGAGCTGCGGTGGCTCAAGTGGTTAAGATGCTGAACTGCAGGCTGTGGAAGGTCAGTAGTTCAGCAGTTCAAGACCCGGGTGCCGCAAGACGGGGTGAGCTCCTGTCTCTAGTTCCAGCTCCTGCCAACCTAGCAGTTCGAAATCAAGAAATTGCAAGTAGATAAATAGGTACCACTTTGGTGGGAAGGTAACAGCGTTCCATGCGCCTTGGTGTTTAGTCATGCCGGCCACATGACCACGGAAACGTCTTCAGACAGCGCTGGCTCTTCGGCTCTGAAACGGAGATGAGCACCGCAACCCTAGAGTCGGATTCGACTGGCTTTCGAGCACCTTTACCTTTACCTTTTAAGCCACCCTGAGCCTGCCTTGGCGGGGAGGGCGGGGTATAAATTGGAATAAACAAATAAATAAATAAATAAATAAACAAACAAATTTCATGGAGCATAGGTGAGAGAACAGGCCCTCTATATTTGCACCAGATTGGAAGACCATGATACAACATTTAGTTATGGGCAGTGGTTTGTGATGTTTTGCATTTGGCAAGGCTGGATACCAAGGACTTAATCTGCCTTTTATAATTAGCAGGTAGATGATTCGGCAACCTTGCTGAAGTGAAGCACATTTCTCTCTGGGTCAGTGCCTGGATGGGTGACCTTGAGTGCCAGGATGGAAAAAAGGTGGGACATACATCTAAGAAATAAAACAAATTCTGTGGTTTTGAGTGAGTCTTGAAGCCTGGTCTACATATCTTCACTGTGAAATAATGAAGGGAGCTTTGACTCTCAAAAGATTATACCTTGGAAATTTTGTTAGTCTCCAAGGTGCTACTGGACCCAAATGTAGTCCTACTGCAGGCCAACACTGCTACCCACTTGAAATACCATGAATTAAGGCTTTCCATATTGTGTTGGATTCTACCATTCTGCTCAGCTAAATGCAGAGGCTTCCTCCATCAAATGCAGCTTTAGCAGAAGAGTCTCTTCCTTCGTTGGAATGCTTCTTATATCAGAAGAAGATGCTGAAGCTAGCTGAATGGCATGGTAGGATCCAACCTGCTGAATGGGACTTGCTCCCCAGTAAGTATGCATAAAACAAATCTCTGACTTCCTAAAAGATATCAGTCTCTAAACCATTTATCGAGGTGCTGGACCAGAAAAGTTAATGAGCCTGTCCTAAGTGAAGTTATTTGGGGACTTCAGCGTTAACCACAAAATGCTACTAGTAGTTACAATCACTACTGTTGTATTTCAAATATTTAACATAATACAAATTATCTATGTCAATTAGGAATTCTAGTGGTTTCAGCAGCCTAGGTCTCAGACCTGTAACACATTATCCTTTTGCAATATGAAAAGATAAATTTCAAATGGGAGCATATGCTATGCACATCTGTCTCCTGCAAATCCTGTTCAGCTTCACACATTCAGAACAAATTCTAGGCAATAGGCCACCAGGAAGCAGTCCAGTTCTCTGTACCCAATGCCCAGCTCTGTCAGACTGGCTGCAGAATAATTTATTTTGTACCATTTACCTGGCCAAGGAAAACATATCTGTGCCCTGTGGCAGGGAAGCTCTGAAATGAAGGCACTGTGTTGCAAATTATGCACCCTGTGGCCTGATCTTAGATTGTGGATCACCTCACCTGTAGGAACCTATGAACAAGCAGACAGGGCCACTTCACTGCACTACACACAGTATAAAGCACTTTAATCACAGCCGTTTTAATAATAATAATCATGTTATGACCCAACGTGTGGTGTGGATGCCTTTCCACTTCTTCCTTGTGAGTGATGAAGTATGCAATTTACTTTATTTTCATCGATATACAAAATCACCCTAGAGCTTTGAAAGAGAGAGCAAAAATGAAAATACTTATCAAAATTAAACTATGAAAAATATTGGCTCATATTATGGAAATAATCATTATTATGAATGGAAATTGTATTTATTCCTTCAACACTCTTCCTCCTATTTATTTTACCTTTAAAAGTGGGTGGGTATATTATCATTATTTGACATGCTTTTATGCTGTACTCATAACTACTGAGAACAAAAATAAATGGTTTAAAAAACATACTGTGTGAATCACTGGAAGCAAATACGGCCAAATTAGTACTATAAATCCTGCTGGATTTCTGTAGCCATATCATTCCACCCTTCAGAACATTGCCAATTTATCCTGGCTTTGTTTTCCATTTGCCCGGTCCACTTTGGATCCTGCATTTCCTTCATGAAAGGAACATTCTGCAGGAACCCAATAGCTCACTGGACTGCCAAAATATAACAAATGGTCATGTATTTGAAAGAGACCATCCAACTTATTCCAGTAATCATGGATTCAGGTAAATGTCACTGGTATTTACAGAGGGTTTACATACACACACACAAAATTAGTGTGAATGATCAGTCTTGAAATCCATTCAACTTCCATGTACACAGTGATAACGGCTTCCTGGAGCCATGAAGGAAATATAGCAATAAAGAGATTTTTACTCTGGCTTGTGTGCGATGGTGAAGTCATGTTCTACTAAATTCTGGAATCTCTTGAAATGTTTAGGATTTAAAATTTAAGTAGCCATTGCAAAGAGGAATGATTTGTTTTCATTAAAGACTTCTTCACATACAGATAATGAGAGAACCATACAAATGGTCTTCACAAGGATCATGTTTAAAACAAGGCATTTGTTTTGCCATGGTGCTCCTTAAAGGCACTCATTCAACTAGAACTGCAGGGATTCCATTTGCTTCTGGACTTGTTCTTGGAACAGTGTGCTCCCCCCCACCCCCCGAGCCCTGTTGGTTGCACAGGCTTGCCTGATGTATCAGCTCACATTTTTTCTCAAGGAAACAATATCTTACTTCTGACGTGAATGATGTGTGCTTCTGCCTTCCCTATGTGATGAGAAGTTCCAACGACAATGCCGCAGGGTTTCATTTGAAAGAACAGTGGAAAATTATACATTATCATTACAAAAATTCAAGCAGAGCAAAAAAGTCACCTTTAATGTGCCCAGCATATCTACCTAAAATGCATTGTATACAACCCCATCTTCAGGAATCTCAGAAAGAAACCAGGCAGAAACTCAGTACTCTTGTTTCCCATATTAAAAAGGAAGAACAATCTGATGTCAAATGTTTTCTCTGAGCTTCCCCTTACTGTGATGGTACTACCTTTCCCATACTTTTTTGGGTATTATATTCCAAAACCTCAAAAAAATTCTCACCTATCAGGGGAAAATCTTCTGTTATCAGCTCATATTGACCATTATCTGTTCATTTTGGACTATTAGCCATCTGGCTAATGGTGGTCAGTCAGTAGATGCAGGATCATGTATCAATTAGAATAGATTCTCTGTTTTTGTCTGCATAGAACAAAGACAACACTACCATCCAAAAGATTAATCCCACTTTCTCAGAAGTATTAATAATTATTTTTAATGTACTTTTGACCTCAATACAGTTTTGTTTCTTAGGAGATAACTAGAAAAACAGCATGTAAACTAGCTAGAAACTGTAATGACCTGATGGACAATATTATTGGATTAAGGTGAGTGGTTTGTCACCCCTTTACAATAGTTTAGTGTTAAGTTTCTGCTCAGTTATGAGACCTAGTGTCGGGTTTCCCTCCATCATAATGTGCTTCACTAGGTAGTGATGAAGTGAAATAATTATTCTAAGCTCCTTGAACAATGCAAATGTAACAGATTTTTTTTTATTGTGCTAGTCTGAGCCGCTACATTTTCAAGATGCAATATGCAGTACCAAAAATGCATTGCTTCATTGTCTCATTCATCAACGGCTACTAGTCACGATGGATAGCTACTCCCTCCGGTACCAGAGGTGCTATTTCTCTCTGCAGAGCATGGGCAGGAGGATGCTGTTGCAGTCATTCTCCTTCTGGGCTTCCTAGAGGCAGCTAGTTGGCCGCTTTCTGAACAGGATGCTGGACCTGATGGGCTTTTGGACTGCTCCGGCATGGCTCTTCTTATGTTCTTAGGTCTCTACAATGTGTTCATTTTGGAGGTTAACAAGGAGGATTTTACATGGGCCACTATCAACCTTTATGAAATCAAAGGATAGTAAGCAGTGTACTATAACATCTGCTTAACATCTACAGTCTGATAATAATGAGGGAAAGCTAGTTACACTGTATGAGATTGGGGTTCTGATGTATAAATATTTTTAAACTATTGCTAATGTGAGAACTATGCTGCATTTTCCTCATTTTGCCTAACAGAACCTTCTTTTAATGTGCTTTAACAACTAACAGATTGTTTAGTCATCTGGATTTCACAAATTAGACTTTAAATAAAATCCAAAAATAAAATCCACAGAATCTCTTTTATTGGGGTTTTCAGTTTGCCATCTTCTGCATGTTTCTTTGACGAGGACCCATACTTTGTCTATAGTAGCTTCTACTTCAAGCAATGGGCTCCCTAAGAAGGGGGGGGGGCATCCTTGGAAAACTTTAGGAGGCCTTATAAGGCTATTTTGTTCTGTAGCACTTTTAATGGAATAAAAGTTCCAAGTACTTTATGAGGTTTGTGAGGGGACTGGGTTTTTCTTATTATTTAATGTTTTTAATATGGATTAGAAATTGCACTGAGCCACGAGGAAAGGCAGGATACACAAGTTTAAATAAATGAATAAACATTTTTACATATTGCTCTGCCCCAAGCCTTTCTGGATAGAACAACCTAGGATGCTGGATGAATGTGCAGAATGAATGCCAACACAGTGTCCACCCCTGAAGGGGGGGTTGATGTATGAACTGCCTGGTTCATACATATCTGCATATATTTGTAAATCCACCAGGAAGAATTTGGCTTCTGCATAGGTGTGTTAGGAGTTGGGATGTGTGCGTGTGGAAAGGGAAACTACCTAAAATTTTAATACTTACTTTACAAGTGTGATACAGGTATTTTCCTACAATAAAATGTTTAACATTCCCATTCAGTGAGTGCTGTTCTTGGCTTCTTGCTTTATTCCAATTTACTTTTCTTGAAACTGTGGGCAGAATTCATGAAACAGTTGTACCTAGCAGGTAGGTAAAAACTGGCCCTGGGTTTTTAAACAAATGTTATTCCTAAATTTTCTGTAGCATATGGTTTCATACCTGTCTCCCTTCTGGCATTGGCTGTGACGTACAGAAAGGTGAGCAAACAGCTCCTTGTTCCATAGGCCCTGCTGCTGAAACTGCTGGATAGACTGAAAATAAATGAGTTCTTTGGCTGAAATCAGCAGTAAAACTTGTTGACCTACTGTGCAGTTTGGGGAAAATGGGTGGTCTTGAGAAAACCTCTGTCACACTACAGCAGCAGCACTAATTACTTAGCATATTGCCCTCATTGTAGAATAAATGCTTTTTATCTCCAGAGAATTCACACTATTTTTTGTCTTGTTTTCATTATTAATAAGCAAAAACTTTCATTGATGGTTCTCTTATAAGTCTATTCAGACCTATCAATGATGTGTTCAGGTAAAATGCTTCACCTATCTGAGTGTAGGTGTGTTCATCCATCAATGAAGATTACTCTGAATGCAAGAGCCTTTTGCTATATGTTTATAGGTTAATTTAAGACTGGGCATGTCCAAAGCTTGTTTCACCTTGACTTTCCAGAACCACAATTCAGTTCTAATGCTTTATCAATGGTATTTTCTCAGAGAGGAAAGAGGGGCAGTGGTGGGATGGCAGATTTCTTCAGGAATATACTGAACTGTAGAATAGGCTGACTACAATTAGGACCCGGGAGAAAGCGAACTCTCTGTCTGATCTAGGGTTCTGATCATAGATTCTATTTGTTGCAACTGTTTTTATCTCAATAAAATAAGGTCATGGAACAACAAAGCAGTTATTTATTTCTTACTCTGAACAGTGTGTTGTGGTTCCCCAAACACAGTCTGCCAAGAAGCCTACTCTGGAAGAGAAAATTAGAACATTTTACGTCTCATAGCACTTTTTTTCTATTTTGCCAATCTAGAATTTAACTCCTGTGTTTAGCATGAGCCTCAGTTAACATATACAATAAGCAACTTACATTGAGTAAAATGCTTGGACCATCTAGCCTAGATATTATCTGCTAACTATGACGCATCACACGCACACATCTTACTGCAGATTTTCAGAACAGTAAGCCTTTAATCTTGAATTCAGATTGTGTGCCCACCTTATGCACCATTTTGTATGTATTATGTAGCTACAATTAAAAAAAAACACCTTTCGAAATCAGGGTGGAACATCACTTGTGACATGTTGGGGTGGCATTTTTTTTAAAAAAATTACACAATTGCCCTGTCGCTGCTGCGCAGCAAGGGCCTTCCATTTAATCTTTGTGGTTCAGGTTTTACACATGCATTTTAGTGCTAGTTCATTGAATGAAAGGGAACAAAAAGGAACCCAGACTAAGGGGGGGAAACCTGATGCTGAAACCGACCAGATTTTTTTTGAAACTGACAAGCAGATGTGAAGCCTCAATTTTCCATATGCCAAGCACTACTGTGTTATCAGCCACTGTGAAAAATGGGAGAGTCACATGATCTCATATTATGGAAGTCACATGATTTCAAAATATGGGGGAACATGTTGAGTGTACAGAATGCACACTAGAACCCACTGACACTAGCATTGCAAGCTGTGATCACTGGCAATGTGTATGTGTTCATGCCCCTGTGCAAAGCCAGCTGCAACTCCAACATGCTTTGCACAGGGCTGCAATTTGTATGGGGGAACAGTCCTCTGGCAGAAGCTCTGGAGATCTATTTTAATCTTTTTTTTGTATTTTTTGCATTTGAGTGTGCATGTGTGTGTGCCCATGCCTTGAAGTCTGTCTTGTCCCATTAAATTGAGGGGGGGATTAGGGGGGTATTTTCACCAATGCCCTAGTGCAGCTGCATAGTAATGCTAATTTCCTGCCCTTCCTTGCAAATGTGCATGGTTTTCTCTTTGTGACTCTCTAATTTGATCTTGAACACTGGTTGTGATCTTGGCAGATTTTTTTTAGAGCCTGTCCTGTGTGGATTGCACTCTGTCCTCCAGATGGACGGAACCCAAGCAATTCTTAAGTTTGGTGGTTTGCCAAATGTCCATGTGGCTCAGTCACCATTTTAATGTTAGGCTTCCGGAGACTACCAAAATGAGTCCCCCAAAAAACATTGCTCAGTAAAGTGTGAAAGGGGAAAATGTTTTCAAAGTTTTAGGCTTCCTATCCCACTGCATGTCTTTGTTTACATCTCATGTCAATTTCATTCTGCACTGACAATCCCCCCTTTTATTTCATTTGCATGCAGCACTGAAATCATTTCCCCCACACACACACTGGAAACGCCTCCATCACCCTTTCATGTCAATACCAGCAGGGAACTAATCTCAGACAGCTCCTTTTAAACTCCCCCCCCATCATTTAAATTGTTTTAATTCAGCAATCAAGACTAGTAAAAGTCTCATATTGCTAGACTTATGCCGCTTGTAAAAAATATTAAAATGAAGGGGAAATGGATCTTCTACACCGATGAAGGAGGGAGGATAGTGGAAGGTGCAGAGTGGGTAAAACAATCTCAATATGGGTGGGGGAGGAACCTTCGAGGGGCAGCAAAAGGGCAGAGAGGGAAATCCAAGGGAATCTGTACATTTTTAATTACCTTCAGCTTGGAAGTGAAACAAGGGGAAAATTGGCACAAAACCACACTCAGAAAGCCTGAAGAAACAGCAACCAGAAAGTGAACTGAGCACTGGAGGTAGGGAAATCAATGAAAAAAAACCCAATGGACATGCAGAGTGAAAGCAAGGGAAAACACCCATGCATAATAGGCCTAGGACTGACAAGAGCTATCTCAGGCAGAGGTCTGTATATTTTAGCTGTACTACTGGAGATAATTTTTAAAACTAGATGAGCTGAAATTTGAACCTGGGACCTTAACTTCATAGCATGTGCTCTATGCTTCCCTAATAAGTAGGCTTAGCAAGTCCTATAGGCACAGCATCAATGGTGTATGGGAATGCCTTTGTACTACCATGGCTGATTTCATGGTGGTACAACAGAGATTCTGTGCAGCACAAGGTAATTCGGTTTCTTACCCTTGTTAGTTGCAGTTTTCCTTTCTCACCAGATACAGATTGCATTGTTCCTCCCCACTCTTCATGCTGCCATAATGATTTGCCACTCACCTTTATATTTTAATGTACGCTTAACACTGCACAAGAATAGCACAGTGCTATTCTTAAAAAATACACATTTACATAACACTGATCCAGACTACTGCAATACTTGTGGGAGGCACCTCCCTTGTGGACCCTACCTGTGGACACCCTGCCATTGCTTCAGTCTTCCCCCCAGGAGCCTCCCCTAGCCTCAGAATGGGTCATGGAGGAAGCTCAAGAGGGCAAAGGAGGAGCCCTGCCCCACCACCCCTCCCTCAATCCTTGCTGCATCCACCCTTGTGGGTGGGAGGCCCATTCCCATAATGCTTTTCTCTCCTCCTCTGCCATCTGGGAAGTGGAATTGCTGGCTACTGGGCATCCTTCCTGTGGCACTCCCTGCATGCCAACTGCTGCCCTGCTTCTGATGCAGTGCAACCCATTCTTCCCTTCTCCCCTACCAATCCCTCAGAATTGGGTCAGTTGATCAGCGGCAGCCTGCTCCTTTCTACAGTGAGGTAAGGCTTTCCCTCACCCTTCTCTGATGCCTGCTGTCCCACCTTTGTTCTGGCCATGATGGGAAGGGGGGCAGGGCTGAGGCAGCTCTAGAAAGTCTGGGTCTAGAGTCAGACCTGGACAACTAGAATCCATTAGTAATGCTAAGTG